>NW_027187316.1:1121407-1209254 GCF_028583685.1 Petaurus breviceps papuanus
CTATCTATCTATCTATCTATCTATCTATCTATCTATCTATCTATCTACATACATACATACACATAGACACACAGACATACAAGCCCTCTGTCGCCTCTATTCTCTATTCATAACATTCCCCCAACTGGAATGCTCTCCCTGCTCTTCTTCACCTATTATTTTTATTTTATCATCATTTATATTTCAGGGCTTACCTTAAGTCCAAACTCATTTGAAGCCTTCCTTGACCCTCCTTATCCACACAAATCTTTATGTCATCCTTGAATTACTATACCATTAATAGAAACATTAGGGGCGGCCAGGTAGCACAGCGAGTAAGAGCACCAGCTCCAGTGTAGGGATGACCTGGAGATCGAATCCCGGGCTCAGACACTTAGGACCCACCCAGAAACACCTGGCTCTATAACCTTGAGCAAGTTACTTAACCCCAATTGCCTAGGGGCGGCCAGGTGGCTCAGCGAGTAAGAGCACCGGCTCCAGTGTCGGGATGACCTGGATCAAAGTCGGGCTCAGATACTCAGCACCACACCCAGAAATAACTGGCCGTGTAGCCTTGAGCAATTTACTTAACCCTGATTGCTTTAAAAAAAATAGAAACATTAATTTGGAATTGGCTATGTACTGCCATAATTATAATGTAATTATATGTTATTTAATATAATAATAGCATGAATTTACATAACTTTGCAAAACACTGTACGTGTATTATTTCATTTGATCCTCATGTCAACCCTATGAGGTAAGTGCTATTGTTAATCTCTTTCTTATGCATGAGACTCAAAGGGATTCCTTCACTCACCAAAGGTCACACATGTAGTAAATATCTGAGGCAGGATTCAAACTCAGGTTTTCCTAACTTTCTGTCCAGTTTTTTTTTTTAAGCAATCGGGGTTAGGTGACTTGTTCAAGGTTACATGGCCAGTTATTTCTGGGTGTGGTGCTGAGTATCTGAGCCCGGGGTTCATTCCAGGTCATCCTGACACTGGAGACGGTGCTCTTACTCACTGAACCATCTGGCCACCCCTAAGCAATTGGGGTTAAGTAACTTGCTCAAGGTTACACGGCTAGGTGTTTCTGGGTGGGTGCTAAGTGTCTGAGCCCGGGTTTCAATCTCCAGGTCATCCCAACACTGGAGCCGGTGCTCTTACTCGCTGTGCTACCTGGCTGCCCCTCTGTCCAGTTTTCCATTTGCTATGGCATGTTGCCTCTTTCTGTAGATCTACATCATATCATTTAGAATATAAAGCCCTTGTTTTTAAGCCTCACAGTGCTTTACAAACAATAATCAATTGATTATTGAAACATTTGAGGCTGTGAGACATTCCAGAGCAAAAAATAAAGTACAAATGAAATGATAGACAAATAATTAAATATATTTCCATAAGTAGAAGTGTTTGGTAATTTTTTTTTAAAGCAATTGGGGTTAAGTAACTTGCTCAAGGTTACACGGCCAGTTATTTCTGGGTGTGGTGCTAAGTATCTGAGCCCAGATTTGATCCCTAGGTCATCCTGACACTGGAGCCGGTGCTCTTACTTGCTGAGCCACTTGGCCACCCCTACCATACAGTATTGCACATATACACATACATACACACACACAGAGGGAGAAAGAGGGCAGGATAGGGAGGGAGAGATCTGAATAAGTGGAGAAAAGATTACATTGAATTTAGAAAACTTCATGACCTTTTCAAGCTATCTGCTACAAAAGTCCCATTAGCCATGCTTCCTCATAGTAAATGACTTTGAATTGTGGAATACTATGATCTCAAAAAAATTAAATTCTAAGGAACCCAAAGTACAATGGAAACCAGTATGGTGGAAGGCAGAGTGGGTAAGAAGAGTTTTTGATTTTACCAATGATGCTTTGTATAAGTAGCATAAATGACATCATCATTTTTTTTTGGTTAATTTCACACTGTAATTTTTTTATTTGGTTTTACTTTTACTTTTTCATCATTGTTTAATAGTGGAATGACATTGCCTATTTCCTATTACCTATGGGCTAAATTTCAAAGTTCTTTATAGGATAAATTTTAAACTTAAAATATCTTCTTTTTATATTTTGGGAGGGGAAAAAGGAATATATTAGAAAATACAGGTGATATTAAGTTAAATGAAGACAATTAAAAAGAAATCATAAACTTTAAGGATATCATGAGGGATACACATGATTGGGAGGGGGGAAAAACTAGTGGATTGTATGCATAGTGAGAGTGGAGAGTAACAGATAGATGGCCTGAGGGCAACACTAGTATCCATGAAATAGTAAAACAACTAGAGAGAGTGCTGTAGCTCATTAAGTAGACCATCTATAGAAGATTTCAAAATATGTGCATACGAATTTCATAGCACGTGTTGCTTGGATGAGTAGTTGAACTGCATCGGGTGCCAGCCGACATACACTGATGAAATCATAGATTTGTTAAAGGAAAAGTGAACAAATAAATGTACTCCTTGAGTTCTGGATGCAGGAACCAAGATCATACAACAAAACTGAATATTTGAAGAAGAACAAATTACTGTCCCCTGACTAGCACCTGTGATTATAGGGATAGCTTTGGGTTTTTAAAGTCTTTGGAGTTAATTAAGAACTTTCTATCTGGAATATTCCTTTATACTTTGAGCTCCAAATCTTGTGGGTGGAGTTACTTCCAATGACAGGAGACTCATTCTAATTGTGCACTTTTATATTCCTGAATGCTCCAGTCTTCTGGCAATTAGCCTCCATTAAAATTCCTGCCATGTGTTGAGATTTCTATGAGCCTTATATTACAGAGTCACAGTTCAGTAAGGAGTTGCACAAATAATTTTATCCAGTTCCTGATTTTACAAATGAAGAAACTGAGGCTCTGAGAACTCAAGTGACTTGCCTTCCTTTCCATGAGCCATAGAAAAAAGTGTTTGTTAATTAACTTCACATTCTCTGCTAGGCTTCTCTGGCTACAAAAATGAGGTCAAAGTAGCATATGATTAATGTGTATATAGTTTACAGTCTCTGAATTTACAAATTAAAGAAAAATGCATTAAATAAATCCTAAGAAAGAAACCTTTTAAATTAAAACAAAACATTTTTTCCCATTTCTTAGATGATAGCTGATGTCTGTATCCTTAAGGAAAAATCCAGTGTGGTTTAGAAGCATAAAATACCTCCAGATTAAATAAAAGGCATTATCTGCATAGTTGTGGAAAAGTTTAATTAATACAGAAAGCAAGCCTGTATTTTGCTTTTCCTGGGCAAGCTGGGAAGAGAAATGCCACATAAAGCATTTTCTAATTTAATACCTATATTTCTGAGCTAAGCATATATCCAAGCTATAAAACACTACACAAAACAAAATTTCTCAAGGTCAGATTTTTTTTCTAAGATGTGCTCTGCAGAACAAAATTTCTGTTTGAATTTTTGAAAATGTCAGAATTATTTATTCATTTCCTCCTCCCTCTTACTTTTTCAAGGAAAAAATTAACTCATAAAACTAGAATATTGCTTAAATATAACTTTTCCCTTTTCAATTTTTTTTTCTCAATACAAAATTTCCATGGACTTTTCTCATTTTCTCACTCCTAAATATGATGCTGACATGGCAAGATATTCTTCATGCCTCATGTGAATACTGGAAATAATATTGACCCTCTCAGTAAGAAATGTGGTAGGTTAAAGGTATAAAATGTTGCATATAGTGACAGATATGATCACTGGGTCACTTTTTTGGCTTCATTGTATTTTTTGTGGTTGTTATGAGGGAAAATTCTGTTGGGAGTATACTAAAATGTATAATGTCAAAACAATGTTGTTGTTTTTTTTTTTTGGTGAGGGGAGTTAACAGTCTTACTTTAATCAAACATATATCATTTACCTAGTTCAGGGGGAAAAAGTCAGCACTCTGAACTTCAGAGAAAACAAACAGAAGTTACAAGCAGACCAAAAAAAATGCAGACAGAGAAATAGATCAGCAGACAGTGCTTCCAGCTGTCTGACCATTACATCCATACCTAGTTAGTTACCAGTGAGTGAAGCACCAACATCTGGGTTTTCAAAGCCAGGGGTCTCAATGGCTGCCCAGAGTCACATCTGGCCAAATCACACAACTCTTCCCAAAGTTAGTCCCCCAAAAATGTTATTTTTAAAATAGTAGTTATTTGTACCTTATTGGTATAGCCTTTAAATGTAGGATGAAAAATTTCTGATGTTCCACAGCATAGATAGTAACATTTAGTAACTATGTGGTGCAGTGAATAGGGTATAGACCTCCTGTTACCAGGAGCCTGAGCTCAAATTTTCTGTCAGATTCTTACCAGCTCTAAGGCCTTGGGCAAGTCACAAACCCTGCTTCCTCATCTGTTTTATTTCATACCTCTTCTTTTTTCACTAGTAATTCATTTTAAACATATTTTTCTTTTTAAATTTTGAGTTACAGCTTCTCTCTCTCCCTCCCCATCACGGTGTTCTCTGCCACTATAGTAGCTTTTTATGGTCAAATTATTGTTATTGTTTCTTCCTTTTCCCAGATTATTTCTTCACTTTAAAATTTATATTAAAGATGGGCTCTGTTCACTTGGGGTTGAGGAGGCATTGTTCCAAGTTTCGGGGTTTTTTGTGGTATTGTTTTCAGAGCTAGTTTGGGGTGTGGTGGAATCCGTAAAATTTCAAATTTGATTTGAAGTATTAGTTTTAAAATTTTGGGAGAGAAATGTTTGGAAAATCCACCTGAGTCTCAGTCTATACTTCTCCATCTTTGCCCCACTTCATCTGTTTTATATTAAAGAGATTTGGTTTTTTGTTCCTCATTGGCTTTTCAGTGTTCAAACACCCCTTGTTCAGATGTAAATACCTGTGGAAGAAATGTGTTCAGTTTTTATCAACAAATACCTTAGTGCAGAGTAGGATACCTAGTTGAGGGTATCATGCTTTAGTTGTGACACACAGCACAGCTACTTTGGGAATTGGGTACCTAGGAGAAAGGCTTTGAAAAAGGAATTAGGGCAGCCTTCACTTCAATAGAGTATTCAACAGTAGGAAATTTATACTCTCATTATATTCTGCCCTCATCAGCTGTATCTGGAAGGATATTCTGCACATCACACTTTAGGTAAGACATTGACAAATGGATGCAGTCTGGTGTAGTAGGGGAGAACATATGGGTTTGAAGTCAGTAGACTTTGGTTCAAATCCAGACTATAATATTACTTGATTCTTTCTATGGCAGGTTAGAATTGAGAATGATGAGTTATAGGTTCTAGAAGACAGATTTTGATTTCATAAGAAGGGGAAGGGGAAAAAAAAACTGCCCTAACAATTATTTCAGTCCAAAAGTAGAATGGGAATCATTATGAGTTTCCCATTGTATGGTCTTCAATCAGATCATTTGTTAAGGATTCAGCAAAGAGGATCCTTATTTAGAGATAGTTTTAAGCATATAAGAACTGAGGGTTTAACTTTTTTAAAATTTTATTTATATGTTTTGTTTTTATATTATAGACACGGATTATCTCTATTACATAAGAGATCTCTGAAAATTAAGTAAAACAATTAAATTAAACTAACAGTAGAGTGACTTCATGTGAAGATTCATGTAATACCTGCAGTACCCCTCCACCAATTTTAATTAAAAGAAATATATTTTCTTTTCCTCCAACACTCATCATTTAAAAAAAATTGAAAAACAATTTCTTAATAACAAATATATATGGTCAAAGAAATAAATTCTCATTTTACTTATATTTAAAATTTATATTTTTAGATTTGTTTTATTTCACCTCTGAGAGCAGAGCTAGAAACAAAGAACAGCAATTGTAGAGAGGCAGGTTTTGAATTAACATAAGGGAAAATCTTCTAATAATTAAAACTGTTGAAAATAGAATGGGCTGCCTTGGGAAGTGTTCTTAGGGAGACAGTATGACTAGGGTTGGGGGGGAGGGAGAGTTGCATTATCAAGAGTAATCCTGCTCTGGCAGCAGATGAATATTTAATACCTTTGAGGTATATTCCAACTCTGAGATGCTATGTTTCTCCTTCACCATGTAGCCTGGGGCTAGCCCTATTACAAAGCCTCTTAGGACTCATAATCTTCTAAATCCAACTCAGAGATAAACAGAGAATCAAGGAATTTACCATGTAAAATCTTCTAAATTCCCACAATGTCTATTTCATGAAGATATTAGTCACATGACACATGGCAAGGGAGTTAGGTTTTCCTATATCATCTATTAATATTTTTTCACCTCATTTCGCCTCATGTCTTTGCGTAGTACTTAGAGAAAGTCTTTTAAATTACTTCAGAATTTGTAAAATGAAAGGTGATATGAAAATTCACAATCTCTTGGAAATAGGCAAAATGTGAGTCACATTCCTTTCTTCTCTTTCTGATCCATGACATTCTATCCTTGAATTCTTCTCTCTGTCCCTGAATTCAGATTTCTTTCACTTCCTTTCAAGAGATCTGTTACAAGGCAGGTAGGTGGCACAGTGAATAGAGCCCTGGTTCTGGAGTCAGAAGGACCTGAGTTCAAATCCAGCCTCAGATACTTGACACTAGCTCTGTGACCTAGAGCAATCCACTTAACCTCAGTTGCCTTGCCCTCGCCCCTCAAAAAAAATGAAAAAGAGACCTGTTCCATTTTGGCCCAAGTGTTGACAGCTATATGATGAAAATTTTAACTCAAGTATAGGACAGCTAGTTCAAGATCTTTGTCTCTTTTGGCAGGCAATTTGAACCACTTTAGACAAGATCAATTCAGTTCTAGTCATCCATTAACAAAGACAAACAACTCCTGAATCAATCAAAAAGCAGTCCATTCAGTAAATACCTAGTAGCATCTACTAGTACATAGTAGTAGACTGATTTTTAATCTTTTTTTCTTTCCTTTTCAATTTCATTAATATTCATTTGTGTGGCTATCCTAAGCTAAGATGTAAGGTACTCAGAGATATAATCATTCTTCTAGGCAAGTTTTACTGATACACCATGCCTGGGAATTTGCAGAAAATATTCTATAACCCTAAGGATAGATGCCCACCAGTTTCACCAAAAATCTTGCAAAATTACAAACTATGCAGCAAATAGAAACCTGATGGGCACCCTGAATTTCCTCTGCATCCTGAGAACAGAATTTCTTCTATCCATAGAATCATCTAACAAACCCCTGAAACCTCATTATTTTTTGTGAGTACATTATGACTCAATTTTCTTCCTACTCTAGAACATCTTTGCACCATGTTGGTACCCTTTTCCTGTTGGTGAGATACTCCTGAAGGGCATCTCAGTGGTATAGTGGATAGAACATTTTGGCCTGGAGTGAGAAAGACCTGAGTTCATATCCCCCCTCAGACACTAACTATTTCATCTTGGGCAAGCCACTTAACCCTATTTGCCTTAGTTTCCTCATCTGTAAAGTAAATTGGAGAAGGAAATGGCAAACTACTCTAGTATCTTTGCAAAGAAAACCCCAAATGTGATTACAGAGGGTTGAGCACCACCAATAGGACCAAATGACAACAACAGATTTCCTCCTAAGGCCTTCACTTTGGGGAGAATGCCAGGTCACCCATCCTTCTTTCTCCTCCATGCTCTGCTTTTGGTCTGTGGACCCTGACCCCATGTTTCTGTATGAATATTTCCCTTGCTCTCCTCACCTTGCCCCTTTTTAGTTATCTCTTGTAGGTTACACCCCCCCCCCCCACACACACACAGAATGCAAGAAACTCGAGGGCTAGGATTTTGTTGCTTGTATTTGTATTCCAGTGCTTAACACATTTAATAAGAGCTCAATATATACTTCTTACTTTGCATCTCCTTCTATAGTGGTATGGAAATTGATTGACTGGGACACAGTAAAACAATTAAATTTGTGGACATATTAAACTTTATGACTTTTTACATCTTTAAAAATGTTTAACATTCAGTATGTCCTCTTTTTCCTACAATCATTTGTTTTATATGTTTTGGTATTGAATTAATAATATTTTGACACATGTCTTTTAATTCCCCACAATTTTATCACATTGGATATTAAACATATAAGCAGTCCTTTTTTCATAAGTCTAGATGTGATTATAGCCTATAGTTTTATTGTTGCTTTTATGATTAAAATTATATTTTAATGAATGAAAATCTACTTTCTCTCCCTCCCACCTCCTTCCATTCCTGCCTTGTCACCCCTTTTACTCACATTAAGAAACCAGAAAAACAATATAAACATAAATCTATTTGGTATATGTATATTTATTTATAAATTTATAACATATGATATGATAAAATACAATAGAATATAGCATAATAGAATTTAATATAGGATAGGATAATATACCATATTATATAATAATAAATAAATATATACATTTGTTTCTACATATATAATGTAAATAAAAGTAATATAGAAAAAATACTACACATATTACCAACCTGTGTAATGAAACAAAATAAATTCTCATGTCCATATTTCTCTCTATTTCTCTCTCTCTTACACATGCATGTATATGTGTATATATACAGATATATGTCTGTGTGCATGCATATGTGTATATATACATATGTACATACACACATACATATATATTTTAAAATAGGTCTTTGTACATGACAAATATTAATTCTCCATAGTAATAGTTAGCAGCTCTTTATTATTTTCTTTTAATTGACCTTCACATTGTGCTTTCAACTTTAAGAAAATTGTATTTTTGTTTTGTAAGAATCTGTAATAACTCCTCCAGCTTATATGTCCCTATTAATTTCTTTGCTTGTTTTCTCAGCATTTATTAGGCTGGTTTTCATATTTCATCCATACTTTGTCAATTACTGACATTTTTTCTTCTAAATTACACTCTGCTTTGTACTTTAGTAAGAATGAACCAATTAAATTGTAGGACGAAATAATCCTCAAAACACAACTTTGCACATAAATAGATGCTATAAAGTCTTTACAGTCATTGAAGTTTACTTTATAAGAGCAACAACTTTTACATGTTTCTGTAAAGTAATATCTATTCTTTTTTTAAAAGCACACAAAATAAGAAAAAAGAGATAAAACAATGAAATACATGTATACTATTCAAAATTGATGTGGGAAAACTAACTAAAGTAAGAGAAATCAGTTTCTTTGACTGTGGGGTCCAAAATTGTCCATTCTACAATGAAAGAAACTGAGGTAGAGGTCTCAGCCAATAGCCTTTTATTAAAGGGTCCTCTAATGAAGTAGACCTCAGATCTTCATGATCTGAGATATCTCCTTTCTTCAGGGACTTGGTTTTATAAATCTTGGTGCCCAGATAATAGAGAAGAGGCATGGTAAAATATGAAGTGTTATTGATTGATAGACTTTGGCCTTGACCCTACAAGAGGGATTACTCAAAGTACAGAACCTTTTGGTCGGCAAATGAGCTGATAAGTGGACCCAACAGACCTATCTTGACTTTTCAGGAGTTCTTACCAAGCCAATGAGCAGACCCATAGGCTGGGCTGATAAACAGATATCAAAACATCTACATGGTTCAATGGGCCAGTAGACAGGTAGGCCACAGACCAACAAATAAAGGCACTTGTTTGTCAAGTGCTCATGGCAATCTCTCTATATTGGGTAATAGAGGGATGATGAGGGATGGAAGGAAAGTAAAAATGGTCAGGGGATTTTCATGTCATTGAATTATCTCTACCATGCTGAGGTAACAAAGGAAAACAAGGTTAGATGTCCTCTAGTTAGCTTCATATGATTAAGCAAGTGAATTTATAGTTGCAGTTCACAACTCTGGAACCTAACATATAGAACTTATAATCATAACCCCTATGGAATCATATAAAAATTATTAAACCAAATTGGAATAAAAGAGATCCAATTAATCATCTATCATATGATCAAGGTAAGATATTATGATTTAGTCTAGTGTTTTTGGAAGTGCAAATTTGTGACCATTGAAGTGACAAAATGAAGAATCACAAAATTACTGTTTATTCAAGTAAGTTGTTTACCATTATAAACAGAAGGTGTTGAACCTTTATTTTCCTAGAAGTCTCAACTCGAGTGGTAGACAAAGTAAATGTCTGGACAGAATTATTTAAGCTTTCACTGACAGTACATTCTAGGTTAGTGATGGAATAATATTAATCATTTTGTTTCTATTAAGTAAAATGAAAGTTAAATACATTTGTTAAATTTTATTGTTAGTAGGTTAATAGAGGCTCCCTACATATTTTCCAAGATCTGATCCAAGTTTCTTGGATTCCCGATGTTCTTTAATTTTCGACTCTTAAATATAAGGCTACTCAGTAAAGTTTAGCTTTCATTTGCTAGCTTATTTCATGACCACTCTTGTGTCTAGTTCAACCTAGAGACTGCCCAATATGAAAAGAGACAAATAGACTTCTATTTTCAGAGAGGTCCATGACACAAAATCCTTAAGGATCCTGGAATTTGAGTTACCCTGAAGTGGAATGGGTAGCTACAGGAAATAGCAAGTTCTCTCTTACTAAAATTTTTTTTTCTAGAAGATGCTGAATGGTTATTTGAGTTGTTATAAAAGGCAATTCTTCAGACACAGGTTGAACTAGGCTTCTAATAGGGAGATTCTATGATTTTACAAGTATATGAATGAAAATTCAGTGACTCTCTTTTTTTTATCTTTTGGATGGTATATGGGATTCCATCAGCATAGGAAACTTTTGGTAAGGGGCATTTTTTTTTGTAAATAGTAGGGATTTTTTCCAATTAAATGTAAAGATAATTTTCAAAATTTCTTTTTTTTATAAGACTTTGAGTTCCAAAATTTTCTCCCTTCCTCATTCCCTCCCTCTCCACAAGATGGCAAGCAATCAGATATAGATCATAGATGTGCAAAAGTTTTAAATGTCTTAAATATTATTTACCAATATCGACTGGCACTTGCTCTGAAACTATAATCCAAGTCTAAATCTGGCCTCAGACCTAGATTTGTGATACTGTGCAAATGATTTAACCTCTAACTGAGTTTCCTTATCTCCAAAATGGGGATAATAATAGCATTAACCTGTAAGGATAAAATTAGACAATATTTGAAAAGTACTTTTTAAACCTTAAAGTGGTAAAAATAAAAGCTTATTATTATTGTTGTCATTATTTTTTATCTTAGTTGCCATTATGCAAACATAAAATTGTTCAATGGTTCTTGATACACTAAAAAATACATTAGCATATAACAAGCAATTATTTTTTGTTTTTAAAGAAAGAACACTTTATTCTTTGGACATTTAACTTGTGCTCCACTATCCTTTCTTTCCTCAACTGTAGCTTTGTCTTGAAAACTATCTTTTCTTTCATGTCCAATACACTGCCATACTTCTGACTTTGAGTCATGGATAGAACAGCCTTGAATTTGTGAGTCAAAAACATTCAAAATTTTCATTCCTACCACAAGGCAGGAGAAGTGGAAATAGAGCTTAAAGTTGGTTTTGTTTTTGTTTTTTAATTTGACACATTTGGAATAAATGTCTCTTAATTGAGAATTTTTAATTTTGGGGGGTTTATTTTTATTTTTTAGTTTACATCATTCATTTCCACAAGATTTTGGGTTACAATTTTTCCCCATTTTCCCCCTACCCACTACCCAAAAACAGTGATCCCACTGAATATCTCCTCCCCCAATCTGCTTTCTCCTATATCTTCCCCCATCCGCCCTCTGACTTTCCAGTAGGGCATGGTGGATCTCTTTGCCCCAGTGCCTGTATATCTTATTTCCCAGTTACATGTAAAATAATAATTATATATATATATATATATATATATATATATATTAA
The DNA here is from genome assembly GCF_028583685.1 of Petaurus breviceps papuanus. NCBI lineage: Eukaryota > Metazoa > Chordata > Mammalia > Diprotodontia > Petauridae > Petaurus > Petaurus breviceps. The sequence continues at coordinate 1,133,167 of NW_027187316.1, forward strand.
ACATTTGTCTTAAACCTTTGAATTCCAGATTCTTTCCCTACCTCCCTTGTCACCCACCCATACTGGGAAGATAAGCAATTCAATATAGGTTGTACATGTATAGCCTTGCAAAACATTTCCATAGTGGATATGTTGTAAAAGACTATTTTTTCTTTCCCTCCCATCCTATCACTCACTTGTTCTATTCTCTACTTTGATCCTGTTACTTTGGAAAAGTGGGTGTTTCCAACTTCCCTCCCCCCTCCAGCCTGCCCTCCCTTCCATCATCCTGCTCTCATCCCCTTCCCGCCTACTCTCCTTTAAGGTGAGATACTCCATTTAGTGTGTATGTCATTCCCTCCCTAAGCCAAATTCATTGAGAATAATGTTGACTCATTCTCTTTTGCATTCTTGTTCTTCTCCTCCATTGTAACTGTTTTCCCTTGCCTCTTCAATATGAGATAATTTACCCCATTCTATCTCTCTCCATCTCCTCTCATTATATTCCTCTCTGAACTTTTAATTTCACCTTTTAAGTATTATCCTTTCCTATTCAACTGGTCCTGTGCCATCTGTCTATGTATACCTGTACACATATATACACAGTCACATATGTATTCATATGCCCAAATACCCTCCTATATAGACATAAATATATGTCTATGTATACACACATACACACACATATACATTTCTATTTCCTTCAACTATTCTGATACTGAGAAAAGTTTCATAAGTTAAAATTATTGTTTTTCCATGTATAAATGTAAGTAGTTAAACTTTGATAAGTTCCTTATGATTTCTTTTCCCTGTTTACCTTCTCATGCTTCTCTTGCTTCTTGTATCTGAATGTCAAATTTTCTATTCAACTCCAGTTTTTTCATCAAGAATGCTTGAAAGTCCTTTATTCCATTGAATTACCATATTTTCCCCTGAAAAATGATACTTAGTTTTGCTGGATAAGTGATTCTTAGTTTTAATCGCAGCTCCTTTGCCCTCCCGAATATCATATTCCAAGCCCTTTGATCCCTCAGTTTAGAAACTGCCATATCCTGTGTTATCCTGATTGTGTTTTCCACAGTATTTGATTTTTTTTCTCCTTGGCTCCTTGTAATATTTTCTCCTTGATTTGGAAACTCTGGAACCCATCTATAATATTTCTAGGAGTTCTCATTTGTGGATCTTTTTCAGGAGGTGATCAATAGATTCTTTCTATTTTTTTTTCAAAGTAACTGGGGTTAAGTAACTTGCTCAAGGTTACAAAGCCAGTTATTTCTGGGTGTGGTGCTAAGTATCTGAACCTGGATTCAATACCAGGTCATCCCAACTCTCGGGCCAGTGCTCTTACTCACTGCACTACCTGGTTGCCCCTCGGTAGATTGTTTCAACCTCTATTTTTCCCTCTGGTTCTGAAACATCGGGGCAATTTTCCTTGAGAATTTCTTGGAGGATGACTTCTAGGTTCTTTTTTTTTTTTGATCATGGCTTTCAGGTAGTCCAATAATTTTTAAATCATCTCTCCTGGATCTATTTTCCAGTTCAGTGGTCTTTCCAATGAGATATTTTACACTGCCTTCTATTTTTTTTTTCATTTTTTTTGATCTGCTTAATAGTATTTTATTTCTCATAAAATCACTAGCTTCCATTTGCTCCAATCTAATTCTGAAGGAATGATTCTCTTCAGTGAGCTTCTGAGATTCTTTTCCCATCTGGCAAATTCGGTTTTTAAGGTATTCTTCTCCTCATTGGCTTTTTGAGCCTCTTTTGCCATTTGAGTTAGTCTATTTTTTAAGGTGTTATTTTCTTCAGTCATAGTTGTTGACTCTAATTTCATAATTTTCTTGCATTGTTCTCATTTCTCTTTCCAATTTTTCCTCCAATTCTATTATTTGGTTTTCAAAATCTTTCTTAAGCTCCTCTTTGGCCTGTAAGCACCTTATTCTTTTCTCAGGAGCTTCTGTACAGGAGTTATGACTTTACTGTATTCCTCCTCTTCCCTGCTTTGATCCTTTTTGTCCCCAAAAAAGGAGTCCAAAGTCAGATTTCTATGCTTGGCTTGCTTCCCTTGTTTGCTCATGTTGCCACTCAATTACTTGACTTTTGAGATTTTTGCCACAGTAGAACTCTGCTACCAGAGGGGGGAGCTTTGTCCCAATTGCTGGGGTTTTCTCAGCTGCTGAAGCTGTTAGGTGCCTTCTCTGAATCCTCCACTGGCTCTGGCAAACTGGTCACCCACCCTGGGACCTCCACCCTAGACAGTGATCCAGATCCTAGCAGAAGCAAAAATGATTACCAATCTGAGGGTCTCCCTACAATCTGCTGGCCAGGACCTCTAAGGTAGTCACATGGCAAGAACTGCACAACCACAGCACCTCAGCTGCTTCTCCCTTCAGGGGGTAAAGGCTGGACCACACTCCTGAATTCCCAGGTCCCAAAGTCCACACTGCACTGACCTCTCACTTTGTCCTCAGCATCTATGGATTGATAATTATGCTAATGGTCACAGCTGCTGGTGATCTGAAGTCCCTCCACCTGTTGGCTTCCCTGAAGCTAATACCTCAAGCTCACTTGGATCTGGGCTCAGCTTGCAGAGTGCTGACCACTTCCTGCTGGCTGGCCGGACTGTCCTTAGTGGGAGGTTAGTTTCTCTGTGTCATTTTGTGGGTTTTGTAGCTCCAAAGTTTGTTCAGAGGCACTTTTTACATGAATTGGAGGAAGTGGAAGCGGGAGCCCCACAGAAGTCCTTTTTCTATTCCACCATCCTGACTCCACCCCTGAATTGACTATTTTTAGATCATATATTGTAATGCATCTAACAATGTCCCTTCTTGTCTGAGCATATCTCTAATCCTTAATGAATACTGTTAAATTTTACTACACTGAATTGCACAGGAACCTCTCAAAATGTTTTATGGAAGTGAGTTGTGGGGCCCAAGGAAGAATGCATGAGATGCCTCCTTTCTCTCTGTTTGTGATATCTTTCTAGATGATATGTAGATGAAGTGGATCTTGTTTGGGTTATATCTCAAAATAGGACTGTGGAAAATCAAATGTAGGCCTTCCAGTTCTTGGTTTTGGGCTCCATTGTAACAATCTGAACATCTTTCAAGTTCCATTGCCAAATGCTGTAACCAATAAGTTACCCTTATTTATTTGACTTTGAGTGTATCTACAATACTTTACTTTTCTTTTTAGTTCATAGGATAAGAGATCCAAATGCATAGGAGATAACTCTAACCCCTCTTATTTTAATGATGAGGGAACTCAGATCTAGAGACTTTAAGAGATTTGGCCAAGGTAACCCACATAATAAGTAGCAGAGTCAGGATTCAAACTTAAGCCCTGTAACTTCAAGTTAAGTACTTTCTATAACACCATTCTGTCTTATTCAATAACAATGTTTTATTGATGCTTAGCACACTTTTTGAACTAGATGGGATATGGTGGTTGGCCTTTCTATTTCTGTCTATTCCAAATATCTCCCTCCTCCAACTTTAAATATTTCTAATTCAATATATTTCAACACGCATTTATAAAGTATATAATAAGTGTTAGTTTAAGAGTCAGGGATACAAGGGCAGAAATGAGAATAGTCTGTGCCCTCAAAAAACTTGTACTGGATGGGAAAGAGATAGGTAGATAGATAGATAGATAGATAGATAGATAGATAGATAGATAGATAGATAGATAGATAGATAGATAATGGATGAATAGATGGATAGATAGCTATATGTATGTGTATACATATGGATAGATAGAAAATTGGTACCAAAGTAATTTCAGGATGAAACTGCTAAGTATTATGGGAGATCATAAAATGCCTCTTGGAAAAGGTAGCATTTGATGTGGGACTAGAATGGACCTAGGCATTCCATGAGATGGAAAGGGACAGGGAAAGCATGCCAAACTTGGTGGGAAAAACTTTGAAAGTGCACAGCAATCTGAAATAGAGTCTAATGTACAGATATCAGCAAGAAAATCAAATTGCTTGGAATATAGTGTGTGGGGATAAGTAATGTGAAATCAGTATAGAAAGACAGGTTGGAATTAAGTCAAAAAGAATTTTGGAGCCCAAACACAAGTCCGTATTTTATTTTAGAAATAATAGCCATTGAAGTTTCTTAACTATGGGAGATATGGTCAGAGATATGTATTAGGAATATCCTGTGGATATTCTGTGAATGTATGCATGTATGGATGATAGATATGAGAGAGACTGGAGGCAAGAAAACCAATTAAGAAATTGATTGCAATATTCCCGCAAAGGGGGAATTGGGACCTGAACTAGGCTGTTGTTACTGTCAGTGGAAAGAAGGTGTTGGATGAAAAAGATGTTTTGTAGATGTAATTGACAATATTACAGGAGGTGAGTGTGAGAGGAGGTTCGAGACTTTGAACCTGGGTGACAGGAAGGTTACTGTTACACTTAACAGAAAAGACAGAGAGAAAGGTGGGGGGGGGGGTTAGGGATATAGGTTGGTTTTGGTGGGAAATAGTGAATTTCATTTGGTCATTCAATTTGAAATATCTCTGAGATACTCAGAGTGGATAACTCTGATAGTTTTTAATCTGAGTTTAGAATTCAGAGCTAGATATCAAGATTTGGGAATCATCTGCATAAAGATAACCATTGAACCAGTGGTAGCAAATTAGGTAACAAAGAGGGACAGGATAGAGAGAGAACATAAAAGGACCAAAGACATGTGCAGGGATATACTCATAGTGAAGGAGTGGGACATAGATGATGAAGTAGTAAAAGTGATTAAGAAGGAACAGCAGAAAGGTAGGAGGAAAATGAAGAGAAAACAGTGTTATGAAAGATGAGAGGAAAGGCTTTCCAGAAGCAGACAATGGACATTCCCAAATATTGTAGTAACATCAATCTTGTTTCCTTAGATGGGCAATGAGAGATAATACTACTTTCATTACTAACCTCATTGTGTTGCTGTGGAGAAAGCACCGTATAAATGCAAACAGTTAGTTTTACTCCAAGGAACTGATATTTCTTTGGTAGAAGTAGTTCTTCCATCGATGCAGGTCGTAAACTTTACTACATGGACTTTATGAGTTTTCCAGACAAAAGTAAACAAACAAAAAACCGAACCCCAAACGTGAAACAAAACAAAATTCTCATAATTACCCATTTTATTGATAAATAGAAAATTACATTAAAAGAAAAATACCAACACCTTGACAAACTCAATTGGACCAATTCACATTCATAATACATTTATACAAAAATTGTCAAAGACCTATTTTGTGGTGAGACCTGTGCTGGATGATGGCAATACAGTGAACAAAATGAAAATGTTTCTTACTCAAACAACCTATATTCTAACACTTCTGAGTGTACGTGGTTATACCACAGAGACAGATAGACAGACAGAGAAAGAGAAAAGAAAATTACATGAGTACAAGTATTTTCCCTTCTAAAATACTTTATTTTATCATTTATTTAGGTTAAAATATGTACCTACCCAAAATTTGGGCAGAAAATGAAAGATTAAGAAGCAAGAAAATAGCCTAAAATCTCATAGTTGACAATCTGATGGAAAATTTATGTATAGTGAAGATGTTCTGCATAAAGCTAATTATCTCTTAATTTAGAGAAAAATAAAAGTTTCCTGCTAAGAAGACTACCTCATCTATATCCTACTTCAAAATGCAGTATCTATATCTATCCATAGATAGACAGAAAGGTATATGTGTATATATCTATCTATTAATTTATCTACTTAGGTTAGGAGGGGTCTGGATCTGAAATATCATCAGTATAGACCAGGTCTGCACAATATATGTCCTGTGGGCCACTTGCAACCCACCAAATGATGTTGGGTAGCCTGCAAAAAATGTAGGGTTGTCAACTGTGCACTTTTCTGTTTGTCACATGATCTGCAGCAACCAACCATTGTCAGTCTGTCTCTAATCTGTGGCCTAAAGTTTACAGGTCTAGTATAGACAATCTGGTGCAGGTCTGGTATAGATAATCCCCTAGCATGTTAAATCTCTCCACCAATACAGATGCTCATTTGTGATTTAAAATCATAGAGAGTTGCCTGGGACAGTGAGGGGCTAAGTGATTCTTCTATCTTGACATAACCAGTACCGGGCAGGGGGCTGGACTTGAAGACTGACCCCAGGACTGGCATTCTATGCAATATGCCATGTTGCCTTTCTATTAATCTTGTTTATTCTGGGGGTAATTATGTGACATAATGGATAGAGTCCTGGCCCTGGAGTAAGGCCATGTATTCAAATCCAGCCTCCGACACTTCCTAGCTTTGTGACTGGTCAAGGCACTTAACCCTAATTGTCTCCCCCAAATAAGTAACTAAACCTCACATATTGTGAAAATTGGTGAACAGAAAAGAGACCTCATGGATGGCAGAGCCAAGATGGTGGAGTAAAAACAGGGACTCCCTTGAGCTTTCTCCCAATCCCTCCAAACACCTATAAAAAGAACTCTAAACAAATTCTAGAGCAGAAAAACCCACAAAAAGACAGAGTGAAATACATTTCCAAACCCAAACAACCCAGAAGGTTGTCAGGAAAAGTCTGTTGCTTTGGGCTGGGAAAGAAGTACAGTCCAGCATGGGCCACACCATCACAGACTGGGTCAGAGCAAACCTCATAGGCCTGAATAATTGGTAGCTGTTACAGTTTCCAGACTTCTCAGTCCACAAATATCAAAGACAACTTTGAAGGTCAGTAGGAAAGGTCTGTCAGAACTGAGTGAGATAGGAGTGCTGTCTGGGCCTCAACACCAGGGCAGTGAAGGCAGAGGCAGTGGCAGAGGAAGAGGCTGCTTCCAGAGCTCTTGACCCACAGATGGTGGGGAACAACTGATCACAGGGTGACTGTAGGTATCTCTTTGATGGCTTTGAGGCAAGATTATCTTGCTTTGCCCGTGCTTTGAACTGGGATGCAATTCTTGGTGGTGGTTATGGGGTGAAGAAGAACCTGTGGGGGAGCTTGTGACAGCAGTGGAGAGGGTATCCTCCCCACAGCTGCAAGGCAGAAAGAGTGCCTGTTATCTGTTATCACAGATGATAACACAGGCCAGGAAAAGAGTAAACACGTCTCCTTTAATCATACCACCTCAGATTATCTAAAAATTTACATGTCCTTAGAAATTTCTCCGAAAATAACTGAACAAAATCCCTGAAGCCTGGGACACTATACTTCTATACTAGAAGCAGAGACATACCTTAACAAAAAGGTAAAAATCAAGTAATTGTCTGGGAAAAGCAAACAGAGGGGGAAAATTAGACTATAGAATCTTACATTGGAGACAAGGAAGGTCAAAACATACAATCATAAGACAACAAAGTTGAAGCTTCTTCATCAAAAGCCTCCAAGAAAAATTATAATTGGTTTCAGACCATGGAAGAGCTCAGAAAGGATTTTGAAAATAAAGTGATAGAAGTAGAGGTAAACTGGAAAGGGAAATTAGAGTGTTGCAAGAAAATAATTAAAAATGAGTCAACAGCTTGCTAAAGGAGACCCCCAAAAAACTTTGAAGAAAAAATAGACTAACCCAAATGTCAAAAGATGTCCAAAAAGCCAAAGAGGAAAAGAATGCCTTAAAAGCAATGTGGACCAATGGAAAAAAGTCCAAAAGCTCACTGAAGAAAATAATTCCTTAAAAATTAGAATGGAGCAAATGGAAGCCAATGACATTATAAGAAATCAAGAAATTATAAACCAAACCAAAAGAATGAAAAAAATAGAAGACAATGTGAAATATTGGAAATATTGATGAATCAACTAGCCTGGAAAATAGATCCAGGAAAGATAATTTTAAAATTATTGGACTACTAGAATGCCATGACCAAAAAAAAAGGACCTAGATATCATTGTCCAAGAAATTTTCAAGGCGAACCACCCTGATATTCTAGAACTAGAAGGGAAAATAGATATTGAAAGAATCAACCAAACACATCCTGAAAGAAATTCCCCTCCCTCCCCCCCCAAAAAAAATAAAACAACAAACTCCTAGAAATACTGTAGCCAAATTCTAGAATTCCCAGGTCAAGGAGAAAATATTGCAAGCAGCCAGAAAGAAATAATCCAAGTATTTTGGAAACACAATCAGGATAACATAAGATTTAACAACGTCTACATTAAGGGATCAGAGGCCTTGGGATAGGATATTCTGTAGGGTAAAGAAGCTATAAATAAAATCAAGAAATCCTAGTCAGCAAAACTGAGCATAATCAGTCAGGAGTAAAAATGGATATTCAATGAAATAGAGCTCTTTCAAGCATTCTTAATGAAAAGACAAGAGTTCAATAGAAAATTTGACTTTCAAATACAAGATTCAAGAAAAGAATTAAAAGTCAAACAGGAAAGAGAAATCATGAGGGACTTATTAAAGTTGACCTGTTTAAATTTCTACATGGAAAGATATTTGTAACTCAAGAGATCTTTCTTGGTATTAGGGTAATTGGAGGGAATATGTAAATGTAGACAGAGGGCACAGGGTGAGTTGAATATGAAGGGATTATATATAAAAAATAAAACTAAGAAGCAAGAAAACAATGTTCTGGGAGAAGGAAAAAGGGAGAGATAGAATGGGGGTAAAATATCTCACCCAAAAAGGCAAGAAAAAGCTTTTACAATGGAGGAGAAGAGGAAGAAAGTGAGAGGGAATGAGTAAGTAGGTAAGTAAACCTTACTCTCATTGGATTTGACTTAAGGAAAGAATAACACACATACTCAATTGCGTATGAAAATTCATCTTACCCTACAGGAAAGTAGGGGGAAGGGGATAAGAGATAGAACAGAGGGCAAATGGGAGGAGGGGATAATCAGAACCAAACAATTTTGAGGAGGTTCAGTGGCAAAAGAAAAAATAGAAGAAATAGGAGGTGGGATAGGATGGAGGGAAGAAAAAAGGGGAAAAAAAGAAAAGAGACATAATGAAAAGATTATTTGTCAACACTGTCTAATATTCACAATGTTGTATATATGTATGTATTTCTTTTTTTTTCCTTTGGCTTAAATTTTAGTTGGTGCTTTATTGGTCAAGAACTATTAAATTTCAATTATGAGAAAACATGTTTTAAATACTCCATAGTAAACAAATACAAGGGCTCTTTTCTTCTCTATATTCACTTTCCCCTTCTTCCTCATGCCCCCCTTTTTCATCTGGCAAAGGAGGTCCCTTGCTTGAGATAAGGTGTCAGCCTGGCTCTATACCCACTGTCTGAAATCTGACTGACTTCCCTTGAACTACATCTTCAGAAGTAGACTCACTAAGAATAAGACTCCCTCCAATGACAGTCAGTACTCTAAAAACCCAGGCATCTGAAATCATGTTCCTCATACATTGTAACAAAGAGTTAGAACATGGATCCTTAACAAATGTTCCACAGACAGATTTTAAAGGATCTATAAACTTAGATATGAAGTATTAATTTGACTTTATTTGAATATAAATAATTTTTAATTCTACTTTTACTTTATATATTTTATAAATTTATGATTCTGAGTAGAGGTCTGCAAGTTTCAACAGTCTGTAAAGGGTATTTCACACACACACACACACACACACACACACACACACAATACCTAATCAAACATCCAGATGTCTAAACCATTTAGTTTTAGAAGAACAGTAAATTAATGTGATAGCTAAAGTCTTAAAAAGCTTTATGGTGGGGGCAGAGTAAAGATGGCAGAGTAGAAACAGGACCTCCACGAGGCTCTGGCTCTCACCACCTCCAATCCATGTAAAAGGGCACTCTGAACAAACTTTGGAGCTACAGAACCCACAAAACGACACAGAGAAGCTAACCTCTTGCTGAGGACAGCCCTTCTGGCAGGAATCTGCCAGCACAGTGCTCTGGGAGCTGAGCCCAGCCCACTCTGTGGTTTTAGCCCCAAGGTGGGCCTGACTAGCTGCCAGTTGGAGGGACTCCAGATCACCAGCAGCTGTGGCAGTCCAGAATTATCAACACATAGATGTTAAGGACAAAGTGAGAAGTCAGTGCAGTGTGGACTTTGGGACCCAGTAGTTGGGAGTGCGATGGCTTTTGCCCCCAAGGTGAGAAGGTGCTGAGGGCTGTGGCACAGCCATCGCCACATGGCAGCTTCAGCTCCTGTCCTTCAGAGTGCAGGGGGACCAGGCAACCAGTCCGATGGGTAATTGCTCTTGCGTTAACCTGCTTGGATCAGGATTGCAGTCTAGGGTGGAGGTCCTGGGGTGTGTGACCAGCTTGCCAGAGTGTGTGGAGGATTCATACAGGGCACCCAACTAATACCTCCAGCAGCTGAGAAAACCCCAGTGTTTTGTACAAAGCTCCCCTCTCTGGTAGCAGAGTACTACTGTGGCAAAAAACCCCAAAGTCAAGTAATTGAGTGGCAACATGACCAGGCAAAGAAAACAAAGAAAACAGAAGAATCCAACATTATACTCCTATTTTGGGGACAAAAAGGATCAAAGCATGGAACAGTGAAGTGGAAGACAGTGAAGTCATAATTCCTGCACCAAAGCTTCAAAGGAAAATACAAGCTGGTTACAGGCCATAGAGGACATTAAGAAGCAAATAAGATAAGTGGAGGAAAAATTGGGAAGAGAAATGAGAATGATGCAAGAAATTACCAATTGAGAGTCAACAGCCTGACTGAGGAAAATAACACCTAAAAAATAGACTAACTCAAATGGCAAAAGAGGCTCAAAAAGGCAGTGAGGAGAATGCCTTAAAAAGCCGAATTTTCCAAATGGAAAAAGAATCTCAAAAGCTCACTGAGGAGAATGATTCCTTCAGAATTAGATTGGAGCAAATGGAAGCTAATGACTTTATGAGAAATCAAGACGCTGTTAAACAGATCCAAACAAATGAAAGAATAGAAGGCATTGTGAAATATCTCATTGGAAAAACCACTGACCTGGAAAATAGATCCAGAAGAGATGATTTAAAAGTTATTGGACTACCTGAAAGCCATGATCAAAGAAAGAATGTAGAAATCATCCTCCAAGAAATTCTCAAGGAAAACTGTCCTGATATTTTAGAATCAGAGGGAAAATAGAGGTTGAAAGAATCTACCGATCACCTCCTGAAAAATATCCCAAAAGGAAACTCCTAGAAATATTATAGCCAGGTTTTGAAATTCCCAGATCAAGGAGAGAAAATTACAAACAGCCAAGAAGCAAAAATTTGAATATTGTGGAAACACAATCAGGATAACTCAGGATCAGGCAGCTTCTGCACTGAGCGATCAAATGGCTTGGAATATGATATTCTAGAGGGCAAAGGATCTGGGATTAAAACCAAGAATCACCTACGCAGTCAAATTGAGTATCATGTTTCAGGGGAAAATATGGTCATTCAGTGAAATAGAGGACTTTCAAGCATTCTTTTTTTTTTTTTTCAGCAATTGGGATTAAGTAACTTGCTCAAGATGACACGGCCAGTTATTTTGTGTGGGTGTTAAGTATCTGAGGCCCGAACCGATCCCAGTTCTCCCAACTCTGGGGCCAGTGCTCTTACTCACTGCACCACCTGGCTGCCCCTACTTTCAAGCATTCTTGATGAAAAGAACCAGAGTTGAATAGGAAATTTGACATTCGCATATAAGAAGCAAGAGAATCATGAGAAGGTAAACAGGGAAAAAATCATAAGGAACTTATTAAAGTTGAACTATTAATATTCCTACATGGGAAAACTATAATTGTAATTGATGAAACTTTTCTAAGTATGAAAATAGTTGAAGGGAATAGAAACATACACACACACATGTATATGTCTATATCGGAGTGTATACTGGTGTATGAATACATATGTGAATGTGTGTATATATGTTTACAGTTATACATAGATAGAGGGCACAGGACCAATTTAATAGGAAGGGATGATACTTAAAAGGTGAAAGTAAGAGTTGAGAGAGGAATATAATGAGAGCAGATGGGGAGAGACAGAATGGGATAAACTATCTCATACACAAGAGGCAAGGGAAAATGATTACAATGGAGAGGAAGAATAATAAGGCAAAAGGGAATGGGTCAACCTTATTCTCATTGAATTTTGCTGAGGGAGGGAATGAAATACATACTAAATAGGGTATCTCACCCTACAGGAGAGTAGGGGGGAAGGGGATGAGAGGCAGGATGATGGAAGGGAGGGCAGGCTGGGGGGAGGGAAGTTCGAAGCACTCACTTTTGAAAAGGGATGAGATCAAAGTAGAGAATAGAACAAGTGGAAGGTGGGTTACAAGGGAGGGAAATATAGTCAGTCTTTTACAGTATATCTACTGGTAATGTTTTGCATAAGCTACACATGTACAACCTATACTGAACTGCTTATCTTCCCGGTAAGGGTGGGTGACAAGGTAGGAAGGGAATGAATCTGGAATTCAAAGTTTTAAAATCAAATGTTTATATATACATATATATATATGTATATGTATGTATACACACACGCACACACTATAATTAATACTATTTTACATGTAATTGGGAAATAAGATATACATGCACTTGGGGTATAGAGATCTAACATGACCTACTGGAAAGTCTAAGGGGGTATGGGAGAAGATATGGTAGAGACCAGATTGGAGGAGGGAATATACTCTGGGACTACTATTTTGGGGTGGTGGGTAGGGGAAAAATGGGGAGAAAATGTGTAACTCAAAATCTGGTGGAAATGAATGATGTAAATCAGAAGTTAATAAAGAATTTGAAAAATGAAAAAAAAAGAAAATTAAGAAATAAATAACTTAATTAATAAAAAAAGAAAGCTTCACAAAAAAGCTTTATACTTACTAAGAATTTTACTCTATCAAAATTTAGTGAGATGGGGGCAGCTAGGTGTTGCAGTGAATAGAGCACTGGCCTTGGAATCAGGAGGATTTGAGTTCAAATCCAGACTCAGATACTTGATACTAGGTGTGAGACCTTGGGCAAGTACTTAACCCCAATTACCATGCTTTCCCCCCTCAAAAAAGAAAATCAATGAGATTCATAGTCCATGAATTATCTTTTACTACTTTTGTGGGGATTTTGATGATTTCTCTTCCAAAGTCGTAACTTTTTCAGGAAGTCTTTCCTGATCTCTGCCCTCCAAAAATTTTGAGTGCCTTCCCTTTGTTGATATTTTCCTCATTTATCTTGAATAAAATTTTTTTTTACATAGTTGTTTTAATTTCTGTTTTGTTTTGTTTTGCATGTTATATCCATGCTAAACTGTGAGCTCCTTGAGAGCAGGCACTGTCTTTTGCCTTTCTTAGTTTCCCCAGCACTTAGCATAATGTCTGACTGTAGCAGCAAGCACCCCGGCGTCCTCAGGGTTTGCAGCTACCACAGGTTCTTAGATCTGCTTTGTTAAAGGAAAGCAACTCAAAATGGGTTAACAAGCTTACTTTAATCAGTCAGACATATATCGTTTACCTTGTTCAGGGGAAAAGGTCAGCACCCCGAACTTCAAAGTATATAGGCAGAATTATCAAGACAGAAACAGACCAAGTAGACAGCTTTCCAAACTGTCCAACCATTATATCCATACCAAATCAACATCTGGGTTTTTCAAAGCCGGGGGGACCCTGGACAACGGCTTTCCAGAATACAGATCAAATCACAGAACACTTCTCAAAGTGAGCCCCCAAAACAAAGCTACACATCAGGGCTTATATAGCCTTCTCCTGGCTCAGAAAATGTAACAACCTTATTGACTCACTGGCCAATCAAGAAGTATTTACTGAAAAACAAGCCTCCCACCCAAGGCTTCAGGTGCACTTTAGCCTAGGGGCAGGGAAGATCTTCCAAATTTGCATTCCCATTAAACTGACACACAGTTGATGTTTCAAAAGGGTGATTGACTAACTGACTATGAGTCTTTGGTGAATAATTATCAGTCTCTGTGGCTCCCAAAAAATGGAATGTCAGTAGACATTGGTCAAAGAGGTCTGATACAATCTTTTGATTCCAACTTGAACTTGAGGGTGCTCTCCCCAAATGGAATATAAATTTTAGTCTCTGAAACTTTTTTTCTCTTAAAGAACAGCTTTAACCTTAAATCACTCTGGATCTCAAGGACTCACCAACAATAGGTCCCAGGTCAAGCACTAAGGAGTCATTGTTTGGACAATGCCTGGCTCAGAATGAATGTAAATAGCAATTATTTCTATTTTTGACCAGAAACCCTGAGTGTCTTCTCCTACCAGATCTATTTTTTTAAAAAGTTCATTCTCTATCTCATTTTTTATTAATCCTTAATCACTAAGATGGCACTGACTCAGTCAAATTTAGACCTGTTAAAGACCTTAGCTTGAAAAGGTCATGATCCCCACTGTATCCTGGGCCATCTCTGGTTTTCCTGATCTATATCTTGCCACTGGACCCAGATGACTCCAGAAGAGAACGTGAGGCTGGTGAATTTGCACAGGCCCCCCCTTTTTTAAATCCAATTCACTTGCATGTCATAGCATTGCCTCCCTGATATCATGTTCCTCTTCTAGAACAAAGGATGGACAGTAAGCAACTTCTGGAATCACCACAGTGCACTATCCTTTTCCATTCATTTTCTTTTTCCTATTAAAATGGTGTTGATAGCAACACTAAGATAAGTGCTTCCCTTTGTGGAGATGCCTACCAGAGAAGTTTTATCAAAATTTTCTAAGTCTCCGTTTTCTTAACAGTAAAAAGGGACATTCTAGTACTTTGCCTGTAATTTGATTTTCCAGTATAGCTTTGCCCTTTTTTTCTATGTGGAAAAATTTTAAATTTTTTGTAATTAAATTTTCTTTTTTACCTTTTGTGATCACTTGATATTCCTTGTTTGGTTAAGAAATCTCTCCCTAGCCAGAGTTATGGAAGCTGTTTCCTTCTATTCTAATCTTTAAAAAAAAAATATGACCTTTTAAAATTAGGTCATATGTCCACTTGAAGTTTAATGTAGTATATAGAGGATGGTATTTGTGTCCTTTCTTCCTAAGATGCTTAGTATCTAGAGGGACGAGGACACTAAATATTTAAGTATGTAGAAGAAGGAGTTTTCAAAGTGAAAACTAGGGGAAAAAAGACATGGAGAGATGGGGTGGCTAGCTGGTGCAGTGAATAGAGCACTGGCCCTGGAGTTTGGAGGACCTGAGTTCAAATATGGTCTCAGACACAACACAAAACTAGCCATGTGACCTTGGGCAAGTCACTTAACCCCAATTGCCCTGCTTGCCCCTCTCCTAAAAGCAAAAAAAAAAAGACATGAAGAGAAAGAAACAGTGACTGCCATAGTAAGGTTGTTGGAGTAAATTGCCACAATTTAAGGGTGTAGGGATCCCAAAACTATTGAGGTACAGGGCAGAGTCATCTGGAAAGAATTCAAGGACTCAAGCAGACTTTCAGTCAAGTGGTAAAAGAAAAACTTATTATAACACTTCTTATAAGAGCTTCTTAGGGAACTTCCAGCTTAACATGAATAACTTTAAAACCTATATAGAAAAAAGTTCTGAGTCATGTTCCAAGTATTTTGGGGTTTGGGAAGGAAAGGAGGTCATAGCAAATATGATGGATCACCCAATTGCAAGTTCTGTGTTTTGGAGCAGAGGACTAGATGAGGCAGGTGGTTTTGTGATTTTCCATTGAGGGTCTCTGTTTTTTAACTTACCGAAGCTTAGGATTGATGGAATTTTTTAATCTGTAAAATGCATATTTCATACACAAATGCTTATCCATACATACACACATATATGTGTATACATACAAGCTTATTAGTGAGATCTTATTTCCATTTCCTTATTTATGGAAAGTTTTATTGAATAAATAAATGAATGAATGGCATTTCTCATACTATATATCTCTATCTTTATCTCATCTTTATCCCTATTTCTATATGTATGTTTATCTATTGCTAAGCATGGAAATGTGATGGGTATCATATACATATATATGTGTGTATATATGTATATACAAGTGTATATACACATATATAATATATTATATACATACACATATATAATGAAATCATATATATGTAACAAAATTTCATTTGAGGGTTTTTTTCTTGGTGTGTGTGTGTGCATGTGTGTGTATTTTTCATAACTCTGTAAATCACTGACAACCTATGTTTCAGGGGTCCCAAAGACCTCTGGGCTTATACAGAACTGGGTCAATCCTGGAGGCCTGATCACCTAAGGGGGTGAACTTCTCTGTTTGACTCATTATACTGAAGTGCCCACCAGAAATTATACACTAGAGCTCCCTTAAACCTGCTAGAGGGGACCCCTACTGGGTACCTTTGAAACCACCTAATAGGCTCCAATAGCAAAGAAATGTTTCGCCTGTGTTGCTAAAAACAGACCACAGACTCCCCTGGAAAGGTAGGAGAGTCGGGATGGAGGAAAACCTCAGATGGCTGCACTATTCTGCCTCGCTTACTTGTTTATCCTTTTGTCTCTAAAATGCATTCCCTCACCCACCTAGGAGGAACTCAACTCTATGAACTATTGTCAAGATTCTTTCTCACTCCTGGAATGAAACAAGTTACTGAAAACATTGCGAGAAGGTGCCCCCGCTATGCTAAAGTTAACACGGGAAAAACCCCGACTGTCCCAGCTCTTCGTCCTTGGGGACTAGCACCTGGAGAACATTGGGAGGTGGATTTTACTGATATGGAAAGCTGAGTGGGGGGATACAGATTTCTGCTGGTATTTCTAGATACCTTTTCAGGTTGGGTTGAGGCATTTCCGGTAAAAACCAAAACTGCACTAGTGGTGGCAAAGAAACTGTTAACAGAAATAATTCCCCGGTTTGGTCTGCCCCTTTCTATCGGCTCAGACAATGACCCAGCTTTTGTCTCTCAAATAACTCAGTCCCTCTCTAAAGCTCTGGGATACCGGTGGTGCCTTCATTGTGCCTACAGGCCCCAGAGCTCCGGGCAGGTAGAAAGAAGGAATAGAACCTTGAAGGAGCATATTTCTAAGCTCCGAACTGAAACTGGCAAAACGTGGGTGAGCTTCCTTCCTTTTGCTTTATTACATGCATGGTGCACTCCTAACTCTGCTTTACTCTCTCATCTCCTTTTGAAATTCTGTTTGGGGTCCCGCCTCCTATTATACCCTGGGTAGCGGATACTTTAGTGTATGATATATCTAATGATTCCCTTCTCAAGTCCCTCCAAGCTCTTCGAGACATCCAAAACATAGTTCGGGCAGTGTGCCAGGCCACTTCTCATTTGCCACCCCAAAATCCTGCACACGCAGTGAATATTGGAGATTGGGTGCTCACCCACAAACTACCCCGAGATTCCTCACTTGAGCCCCATTGGACTGGCCCACACCAGGTTATATTGACTACCCCATCTGTTGTTAAGGTGACTGGAAGGAAAGCCTGCATTCACCGCTCCCACGTCAAAGTGACGACTCCTCCCAGCTCTCCAGACCTGTGAGTGGCAGAACCCACCAGTGACTTACAACTGAAATTCAAGAGACTGTTGTGATGTTCCTGCTTCTAGCGCTCTTGCCTTTAGTTGGTCCTAACCCCTACACTCCCACCTTGTACTCTTGGACTCTTACTAGGACAATTGATAGGACTCTAATTTCAAAAATGTGACTCATGGCCAGCCCACCCTTTTCTTTGATCTCTGTACCCTGCTTAGCCCCAGATTTATGTTGTTTCCCTACACAGGCATGTATTTTGCGGGGACCTATGGTGCTGCTTGTGGAGCAGAAAAGCAGCCTTTGGTCAACCCAGTCATATGTCTTCCCTGAGGATGGGTGTCCTGATTGTGGGGGGACCGGGAAATATTACTCTGTCAATTGGGATTGTGTCACCATTGCTGAGTGGGTCTCTGGTGGCAACCATGACCACCACATTTCATTTCATCGTAATATCCTAAATCATGTAGTCTGGTTGTCATCAGGGTTTTAAATTGGACTAAACAAACTTGGAAAATGGGGAGGACCTGGTGAATTAGATTTTATGTTACAGGAGGGGACCCCAGAGCCCTGTTTACTATTCAATGCACTCCAGTACCAAGGGATCTCATTCCCATTGGTTCCAACCTGGTTCTTAACCCACCTCTGGAAGTTGATCAAACTCTGCATGGGCCCCTTAACCCACACTCTACCATAACCCCTGCAGGTTCAGGAATTACTTTAGCAAATCCCAGGCTACATGCCCACTCTTATACTTTTCGTATTCTTGATACTCTTTTCTCTTTCCTAAATTCCTCGGATCCCAGTCTAACTTCTGACTGCTGGTTTTGCTTGAACCCTGCCTCCCCCCCTTATTTTGTAGGGCTAGGTTTAAATTAGTCAAAGGGTTCAACTGAGCATGAAATTCAGTATTGGAAGCCCACACTTACCAGCCCAGATCTCCCTGCCCACTGCAAACTTGGCTCCCCCAAGCTTACGTTAGGAGATGTGCAAGGATAGTCCTGGTGTATTAAATCTAGGGGCTACATCCTCCAGCAATCACCCTATAAAAACCTTTGTGCTTTGGTGATAGAGGTTTTTCCCAAACAGGAATTTTCACCAAATGTTTTCTTAAAGGCCCCTAAAAATCCTTGGTTTGCCTGTACCTTAGGCTTAACTGCCTGTGTACAGGAATGCCTTCTTGCTGGTAACTCCCCACGAGTTCTGCATTTTAGTTCATGTCCTTCCACAGATATACATTTATTCAGGAGAAGGGGCTCGTGAACATTTTGGGCTACAAGCCTTCTATAAAAAAACAGTCCCCATTTTAGTCCCTATCTTAGTTGGTCTAGGCATAGCAGGTTTAGCAGCAGTGGGAACCACGGCCCTAGTACAAGGAAATAGTCATTTTGAAGCCCTCACCTCCCAAGTCTACACAGACATCTGAGACCTGGAGAACCAAACCTCCTACTTGGAGACCACCCTAGATTCCCTGGCTGAAGTGGTTCTCCAAAACCTCTGAGGTTTAGACCTCCTGTTTCTCAAGCAAGGTGTCCTTTGTATGGCCCTTGGAGAAACCTGTTGTTTTTAGGTTTACACCTCCTGTTTCTCAAGCAAGGTGGCCTTTGTATAGCTCTTGGAGAAACCTGCTGTTTTTATGTCAACCACTCTGGGGTGCTTCGGGAATCTCTGACTACTGTACATAAACATTTGGCTGACAGAGAGGCTCATCATCAACAATCTATGTCTTGGTACCAATCTTTTTTTAACTGGTTCCCCTGGCTCACATCCCTTGTAACTTCCCTTATAGAACTATTTGCTTTGTTGTCATTGGGGTTGCTATTGAACCCCTGCCTTATTAACTGCCTAACTATCTATGTTAGACAAAGGATTCAAGCTGTTAAGCTGTTTGCCCTCTGAACTGCCTATGCCCTGTAGCAGCAAGCACCCCAAGCACGTCCTCAGGGTTTGCTGCCCATACAGGTTCTTGGATCTGCTTTGTTAAAGGAAAGCAACTCAAAATGGGTTAACAAGCTTACTTTAATCAGTCAGACATATATCGTTTACCTTATTCAGGGGAAAAAGGTCAGCACCCCAACTTCAAAGTATACAGGCATAATTATCAAGACAGAAACATCAAGTAGACAGATTTCCAAACTGTCCAACCATTACATCCATACCCAGTCAACATCTGGGTTTCCAAATTCTGGGTTTTTCAAAGCCGGGGGACTTTCAACAACGGCTTCCCAGAATTCAGATCAAATCACAGAACACTTCTCAAAGTGAGTCCCAAAACAAAGCTACACATCAGGGCTTATATAGCTTTCTCCTGGCTCAGAGAATGTAACAACCTCATTGACTCACTGGCCAATCAAGAAGTATCTACTCAAAAACAAGCCTCCCACCCCAGGCTTCAGGTGCACATTAGCCTAGGGGCAGGGAAGATCTTTAAAATTTACATTCTTATTACATGCCCCTGGACTCAGATGAGTCCATGATAAAACTATGAACCAGTAAAAAGGGGGGAGTGAAGTACCCACCAGAAATTACACACTAGAGCCCCCTGAAACCCGCTAGAGGGGACCCTCACTGGGTTCCTTGGAAACCACCTAATAGACTCCAATAGTAAAGAAATGTTTCACCTGTGTTGCTGAAAATATGCCACAGATTCCCACGGATTCAGGTCTGTTTCGCTTCAGTAGAAATAATACTAAAGCTTTGTTTCAATAAGAATAATACTGAGAATGTTTGCTTCGATAAGAATAATACTGAGAAAGCTCCGCTTCAGTAGAAACAATACTAACCCCTTAGAAACATATTCTGTTGCCAGCAATCACATTGTCTATAAAATTATGTCTAACAGAAAGCTTGAGGCTGTCTTTCAGTCTGAGAGGTAGCTTCAGCTGGTTAATAAACACTCCTATCAAATTATAATTGGCCTTGCTGTCCTGTTTGATCTCTCTGTCCATTACAATACTTCTACCTGGATTTCTTCTAGGAAATCTCTAAAGAAAGTATAGGTATGACTTGTATCCCAGTTTCCCCAGACATAAGATGTAAGGCCTTCTCCTAAAAAGTTTCTCAGTTTATAATATGGTTATTTATGTGCACCACACACACACAACACACACACACACACACACACAATGTTTAAGTTGTAACTTTACTGAACTATACAGCCTGAAAAGCTAAGGAGGGACAGAAAGTATGAAAAAAAGAAAAAAAATGAGAGTGATTTAAAAGGGGTAAGCTATTTCAAGTTATATTAAACTCATGCTTATTATAGACTAGAGATGGAGTGATTACTCTGACTAGAGATTCTTTCTCTGACTAAGTTGCCACTCATCGTGAAGACAGCTCCAATCCCTGGGGATAAATCCAACTAAGTGCCTATGTCCTCTCAACAAAGGGATAGAGCAAAGATACCCAAACTTGTTTGACCTACTGCACACTTAAAAAAAATTACTGGGACTTCCAGGAGCTTTGATGGCAGAATAAGCAGCAAGTCACTCTCAATATCCATTACTGACCTTAAGAAACCCAGAAAATACTGCCCTAGGAAAAATACTGGAGTGAAGCCAGCAGAAAGATGGGGTGCAGCAGTGTGCTTTTTTTGTTTTTACCTCATGAGACTAGGGGGATTAATGGGAAAGGTCCCTTTTGCTATAGCTTAAAGGAACCAGTAGAGAATGAGGGCATCCTAGCAAGCCAGCTGCAAATTATACCTTAGTGGACCAGCTTGAGATCCTGACATCCAGGGTGGTAGAGCAGGCAAGTGCCAACAACAGGGCCCCCATATGCCTTGGCATGTCCAGGGGAACCAGCAGACACCAGCACAGAGAACTACCACTTCTTCAGTGGCTGAGCCTACCAATGCTTTAGAGCAGATCTAGGAAAAGTGGCAACCTCCAGCTGCCAGAACACCCCAGCTCCACACCCTGTGAGCTTCAGTGTAACACTGAGGAAATTCAGAAAAAAAAAACCACCTGGCCTTGGCACACAAAAGCCATCACCACCAACTCAGTTCCAACTCAACCCCAGGTAATTTACAGACTCTATAGGCTCCAGTTGCCACATCCTGAGGCCCCAGCACACAAAGTCAGTAACTAGACCCCTAGTCCCCAGCACAAGAAGTATGGGTCAGTGCCCCCTATACCCCAGAAATGGAGATCATCTTTAAAAGCCAGAAAAAAGGAAAACACCTCTCCTATTACATAAAAGAGAAAGTTTGAGAATTGGAATCAGGATCTTCATTTTCATTATCAGCAAAGAAGACATAGCTTTGCTTCCCTCATCTATAAAGTGTGAATAATTATATATAATAATAATAATGATATTCCTACCTGACAAGGAAATTGTGAGAAATGTCCTTTGAAAATATCAACATGCTCTAGAAATGTTATCTATTATTGTTATCAAGTTGGTTACTATCATTCCAGTGTAGGGGCAAATCATATGGTTTTGAAAGGTTTTAAACCTGTATAGACAGAGAGGTTACTGATGGGAAATTGGTTGTGTGAAGCAAAGAAAAATTATTGAAGAGACAGAAGAAAAGGAATACAAAGAGACAGGGAGTAATATGATGGATGAAGAAAAACTTATGTTTGAAAGGCACTTCTTAGAGTTTTCTGAACTGACATAAAGCCTCAATATACTTAATAGTTGATACATTCTTAAAATTTTTGCCTCAAAAGTCATCTGAATAATATTAACTTAGTCATATCAAGGATCATGCTAAGGAACCTTAAGGAATACTAGAAGGTACTTACTCCAAAATCTTTATTTACAGATGAGGAAACCTTGACGGAGGAAAGTCAGGTGCCTTGTCCAAGGTCTCACAGGTAGGAGGCATCAGAGGAGGTATTTGCACTGAGGCCTTTTGACTATTATTTTCCCATGCCACTAATGTATGAGACTTTTCCTTCTAATTTACTATGAAAGTCAAGTAAAATGTAAAGGTCTCTGAAAAAAGAAATCATTTTTAATTTTTTGGTTTGGTCCTTTGTGTCTACCACAGTCTTTTCCATACAATAAAGCTTAGTAAGTGCTTGTTGCATGAATGAATAAGTGAATGATAGTCAGTATGAAAGCTTTCTGACTTGTTTTCTCAAATATAATTTTTTGGAATGGTGATCATGTCAAACATAGACTTGTTTCAAAGCAATTTTATAAGGTGCAGCTAAAAAAGAATCATAGAATAATAGCAGTTTGGAGTCAAAAGAGTCTTTAGAAGCTACTGGTCTAAACTCTTGAAGGAATCGTTCATTCCTATACAACCAAGAATATTTCCAATATCCATTATTTCACTGACAGTTAGTTGACATAGTGAAAAGTGTTTGACTTGGTGTTAGGAGGAAATGAATTTAAATCTTGCCTCAGGGAATTAATAGTTGTGTGACCTTGTAAAAGTCAAAATTTCACTCAGCATCAGTTTCCTCATTTGTAAAACTGATAATGATAGAACCTACCTCATAGTGTTGTTCTTAAGTTCACATCAGATAGTATAATTATAAATACTTCATAAACACATTAAACTTCTAGTTATTATTATATTTAATGATGTGGGCATTTCCCTCAGCTATACAGATCACAATCTTTCTACTACTTAGTACAGGTGCTATTCAAGAATTGCTCTCACCAATAAATTGATTATTCTTGGAACTAATATATTAACAAAGCTCTTTAAAGTTACTTAGACTTTTCTTCCAATGTAATAAATCAATAATAAATCAAATATCACTTGTCTTCTGGTGGCATAACAGCACCCAGGGTTATCTCCATTCCATGATAAGGCATCATAGAAAGATTTATTATTAAACTATTTATGAAGATAAGATGTTTTGATGAAAAGATTCACTAGACTGGAGGAAATCTAATTTGATGCTTCACTGAAATAATGACAAAAAATATTGTGATCATATCACAGAATAATAGACTAAGTATTGAACATTTATCATACATCCTGAGTTCTAGTTTAGGCTTATCCATGAACTTTCCATGTGACTTTCAGTAATTAACTTGCTTTTAGCCTCAGCTTCCTAATCTATAAAATGATAGTTTCTAAGGGTCATCCTAAATCTAGATTTATATAATTCCTCATTACAATGCACGTACCACAAACTTATGTGGCAATGAGTTGCCTTATGCAGTGGTGATCATTGCCATAAATATGTTTCTTTCATATAATTAATGTACAGTCTATTATAGAGCATGATTTCCAAGATTCTGGATATAGGGATGGCTCTACCAAAAAATGTAAACCCCTCAAACTCATTTGCATAATATGCAGGTAGTGTTCTATAAAATTAACTATAAAGTCCCTTACAACTCTAAAATTCTCATTTAAGCCAAACTGATAAGTCTATTATCAGTCAGAGGGAGCTAGATGGCAGAGTAGATAAAGAGCTGGGCTTGAAATCTGGAAGACTCATCTTCCTGATTTCAAATCCCACCTCAGACATTTACTAAATGTATGACACTGGGCAAGTCACTTAACCTGTTTGCCTTAGTTCCTCATCAGGAAAATAGGTTAGAGAAGGAAATGACAAATCATTCCAGTATCTTTGCCAAGAAAACCCCAAATGGGGTCAGTCACAGTTGGACATGGCTGAAACAACTGAATAACACCAAAGATAAAGCCTACCTGTTTAGCTATCCATGACATAGCATAATTGTCCAATCTATGGATTAGACATTTGGATTAAGGAGGAATCTCTCCTACTTAATTTCCAGGTATTTTGCAGTAGAATTAATGATGAAGGAAGCATAGTATTATATTTCCCTTTCATTCAACTGTAATTGGATTTGTAGGTCTTAGAAATGGTGATAGTAATGGGTTGTGTGATTGGATTGAGATGATTTTCTGTTGCTAACAGAGAATCCTCAATTAAAAATCTACTTGTCTCTTAATAGAGGAACACACATTCAGTAAATGATCTCCTCACACACAACCGAAAAAAATATTCTGCAGTGCTTGGGATAGACATGGGATTTTTCTTCCAAATTTTAGCAGGTGTTGAGCAGCAGGCTATAGAGATTCTTTTTTTTAATGCTTTATTAACTTCTGATTTACATCATTTATTTCTGCCAGATTTTGAGTTACAAATTTTCTCCCCATTTTTCCCCTACCCACTGCCCCAAAATAGCAGTCCCACAGGATATCCCCTCCTCCAATCTGCTCTCTCCCATATTTTCTCCCATACCCCTTTTGACTTTTCAGTGGATCTCTATGCCTCAGTGCCTGTATATCTTATTTCCCAATTACATGTAAGATGGTATTAATAATAGTATATATATACATATACGTATATATATATACATATATATATTTGAATATTTGATTTTAAATCTTTCAATTCTAGATTCATACCCTTCCTTCCTTGACACCCACCCTTACTGGGAAGATAAAGCAGTTCAGTATAGGTTGTACATGTGTAGCTTATGCAAAACATTACCAGTAGATATATTGTAAAAGACTGACTATATTTCCCTCCCTCCTATCCCACCTCCCACTTGTTCTATTCTCTACTTTGATCCCATCCCTTTTCAAAAATGGGTGCTTCAAACTTCCCTCCCCCACAGTCTGCCCTCCCTTCCATCATCCCGCCTCTCATCCCCTTCCCCCCTACTCTCCTGTAGGGTGAGATACCCTATTTAGTATGTGTTTCATTCCATCCCTGAGCCAAATTCAATGAGAATCAGGTTTACCCATTCCCTTTTGCCTTCCTATTCTTCTCCTCCATTGTAACCATTTTCCTTGCCTCTTCTGTATGAGATAGTTTACCCCAATCTGTCTCTTCCCATCTCCTCTCATTATATTCTTCTCACCTCTTAATTTCACCTTTTAAGTATCATCCCTTCTTGTTAAATTTGTCCTATACCCTCTATGTATACCTGCAAATATATATACATACATTCACATATGTATTCATATGACATATACCCTCATATATAGACATATATAGACACACACATATATTTCTAATCCCTTCAACTACTGAGAAAAGTTTCATAAGTTACAATTATTGTTTTTCCATGTAGAAATGTTAATTGTTCAATTTTGATAAGTTTCTTATGATTTCTTTTCCCTATTTACTTTCTCATGATTCATTTGCTTCTTGTATTTGAATGTCAAATTTTCTATCCAACTCTGGTTTTTTCAGGAAGAATGCTTGAAAGTCCTCTATTCCACTGAATGACCATATATTCCCCTGAAACATGATACTCAATTTTGCTGGGTAGGTGACTCTTGGTTTTAATCCCAGCTCCTTTGCCCTCCGGAATATCATATTCTAAGGCCTTCGATCCCTCAGTGTAGAAGCTGCCAGATGCTGGGTTATCCTGATTGTGTTTCCACAATATTCAAATTGTTTCTCCCTGGTTGCTTGTAATATTCTCTTCTTAATCTGGGAATTCTGGAACCTGGCTATAATATTCCTAGGAGTTTTCCTTTTGGGATCTTTTTCAGGAGGTGATCGGTGGATTCTTTCAACTTCATTTTGCCCTCTGGTACTAAAACATCAGGGCAGTTTTCTTTGAGAATTTACTGGAGGATGATTTCTAGGTTCTTACTTTGGTCATGGCTTTCAGGTAGTCCAATAATTTTTAAATTATCTCTCCTGGACCTATTTTCCAGGTCAGTGGTTTTTCCCACGAGATATTTCACATTGCCTTCTATTCTTTCATTTGTTTGGATCTGTTTAACAGCATCATGATTTCTCATAAAGTCATTAGCTTCCATTTGCTCCAATCTAATTCTGAAGCAATGATTCTCCTCAGGGAGCTTTTAAGATTCTTTTTTCATCTGGCAAATTCGGCTTTTTAAGGCATTCTTCTCCTCATTGACTTTTTGAGCCTCTTTTGCCATTTGAGTTAGTCTGTTTTTTAAGGTATTATTTTCCTTAGTCAGGCTGTTGACTCTCAATTGGTAATTTCTTGCATCATTCTCATTTCTCTTCCCAATTTTTCCTCCACTTCTTTTATGTGTTTCTTAAAGTCCTCTGTGGCCTTTAACCAGCTTGTATTTTTCTTTGAAGCTTTTGGTGTAGGAGTTCTGACTTCACTGTTTTCCTCCTGTTCCATGCTTTGCTCCTTTTTGTCCCCAAAATAGGAGTGTAATGTTGGAATCTTCTGTCTGTTTTGTTTCCTTTGCCTGGTCATGTTGCCTCTCAGTCATTTAACCCCTGGTCTTTTTGCCTCAGTAGGACTCTGCCACCAGACAGGGGAGCTTTCGTCCCAAATGCTGCGGTTTTCTCAGCTGCCAGATGTTTTAGATGGGTGCCCTCTCTGAGGCCTCCACATGCTCTGGCAAGCTGGACATACACCCCAGAACCTCCACCCTATGCTGCAATCCAGATCCAAGCAGGTTAAAGCAAGAGTAATTACCCCTCAGACTGGTACTTGGTCCCCCTACACTCTGCAGGCCAGGAGCTGAAGCTGCCCCGTGGTGCTGGCTGGCTGTGCAGGTGTCTCAGTGGCTTCTTGCCCCGGGGGACAAAAGCCACACACTCCTACTTACTGCATCCCAAAGTCCAGACTGCACTGACCTCTCACTTTGTCCTTCGCATCTATGTGTTGATAAATCTGGAAATGGCCACAGCTTCTGCTGATCTGGAGTCCCTCCAGCCAGCAGCTGCTCAGGCCTGCCCTGGGGTTAAAGCCTTGGCATGGTGCTTGGCTCAGCTCCCAGAGCGCTGCCGTGGATTGGCTGACCTGCCGGGCTATCCTCAGCAGGAGGTTAGCTTCTCTGTGTCATTTTGTGGGTTCTGCAGCTCCACAGTTTGTTTAGAGTCCCCTTTTCACATGGATTGGGGAGGGTGGAAGCTGGAGCTGCGGGAAGGTCGTGCTTCTACTCTGCCATCTTGGCTCCACCCCCCTCGGTTTCTAATCTTACAATGTAATAATATTTCAGGCTACAGAGATTCTAATAAGATGTCAGTTACACATGCGCCAAATAATGGCTATACCAGAACTACACAGGAGAGAATGTAGAATATTTATATACATCCTTCTACCTCTTTACTTTCTATTATGGTGGAATAAAGCATCACCTCAAAGTCATGATCTTGGCAGAGTGATATAGTGGAGAATACAAGTTCTGGAGTCATAGGACTTAAGTTCCAATTTCACCTGATATTTAATACCAGTGTAAACTTTGGCAAGATATTTAACTTCTCTGTACCCCCATTTTCTTCATTTATAAAATGAGCAAGTTAAATTATATGGCCTTTGAAATTCCTTCTAGTTACTATGCTATAATTCCATGATCTTCTTTGTGGTAGGTAGAAGATTTGTCTCTCTTTTTTCTCTATCTCTGTCTCTCTGAGTTTCATTTAGCAGGTACTTAATAAGTGCTATTTCCTTCCTTCCTTACTTCCTTCCTTCCTTCCTTCCTTCCTTCCTTCCTTCCTTCCTTCCTTCCTTCCTTCCTTCCTTCCTTCCTTCCTTCCTTTCTTCCTTCCTTCCTTTCCTCTTTACTTCACCAAAGCAGAAGAGATGTATATCCCAAGACTTTCTCTTTAATCTCATCCTACTTAACTAAATGTCTATTAGCCATGTGAAGCTAGATATCCACTCATTTAGTAACCTTAGGCAAGTTATTAACTTCTTTAGATTTCAGTTTTATCAACTGTAAAATGATGAGGCTGAAACTGATAATTTTTATGATCTCTTTTACCTCTAAAATTTTATGTTTCCATGAACAGCACAAGTCATTCTGAGTCAACCCAAAAAAATGTTCATTTTTTTTGGCTTGGAATGACAATTTAGAAAGGAAAAAGATACCTATAACACTCTGGGCAGAGGTTTGACAAAAGTAAAGTAAATGTGATTCAAGAGGATTCTGGGAAGATGGTGGAGTAGGTCAGAAAATTCCATGATCCCAAGATTTTCCCCAACAAAAAATTTAAAATAACACCTTAGGGCAAACCAAATGTGGGTGGAGATAAATAAGAATAGGGATATAACCATGGTACTCCTGGGATAATTTTAAAATATCAGAAGAAAAATCTCAGGATGAGTATCGGTCCCTGTGAGGAGTAAACACCTTCAGGCTAGGTTCCGTTTTAACAGAAAGCAGTAAGCTGGGGATGCTAGTGGTACAGTGAATAGAGCACTGATCCTGGAGTTAGGAGGACCTGAGTTCAAATTTGGCTTTAGACACCTAACGCAAAAATTATCCATATGACCTTGGGCATGTCACTTAACCACATTTGCCCCTCAAAAAAAGCAAAAAAAAAAAAAAAAGCAGTAAGCCTCTTAAACAAGTGGTAAATCCTGGGGTTAATTGGTTTGAGCAGCACCAGCCACCAAAACTTTTACCCCTGGATAGTGAGGGTACTTCTGAGTCTGGAAAGATCAGGAGATCTGAGAAGGAGCTCCAGACATACCTGTGCAGTGAAGAGGCATGGGGGTAAGAAAGAACTAGCACATGCTTGGTGAGTACAGAAGTGCAGCAGAAAGTTGCTTGCTGTGACCACTTACAGGAGACTGGAGGTTTGGCTTTGGTTTCAGGCTATAGTGGAGAACTGAAGATCTGGGGCAAGAAGCACCATTTCACCTACACCAGAGCTAGAGGTGACGACAAATAACTATGCTATTACCACAAAAAAAAAAAATGCACAGGCCAAGAAGAAAGAATCAAACCACAGAAAACTATTATGGGAATAAAGATGATTGGAGTTCATCTTCAGAGGAGGATATTGAAGTAAAGATACCCCCAAAGAGTAATGTCACATGGTCACATACCTAAAAAGAATTCATAGAAGATACTAAAAAAGACTTTACAAATCAAATGACAGAGATGGAGGAAAAACTAAAAAAGAAAAAAAGAATAATCCAAGAAAAATAGGAAGGGTATGAAAGGAAAGTCAACCAATTAGAAAAGGAAATCCAGAATCTTAAGGATGAAAATGACACCTTGAAAATTAGAATTGGGCAAAGTGAAGCCAGTGAAATTATGAGATCAAGAAAAGATTAAAGAAAATATGAATAATGAAAAAATAGAAAAAAAGGGAGACATCTTACAAAAAACCCAACAGATTTGAAGAATAGATCATGAAGAGAAAATATAAAAACAATTGGACTAACTGAAAGTTATAATCAGGGGGCGGCCAGGTAGCACAGCGAGTAAGAGCACCGGCTCCAGTGTTGAGAAGACCTGGAGATCATATCCCGGGCTCAGACACTTGGCACCCACCCAGAAACACCTGGCCGTGTAACCTTGAGCACGTTACTTAACCCCAATTGCTTAGGGGCAGCCAGGTGTCTCAGTGAGTAAGAGCACTGGCTCCAGTGTTGGGATGACCTGGATCAAATCCGGGCTCAGATACTCAGCACCACACCTGGAAATAACTGGCTGTGTAACCTTGAGCAAGTTACTTAACCCCGATTGCTTTAAAAAAAAGTTATAATCAGAAAAATAATCTTGATGAAATAATACAACAAATAATTAAAGAAAGTTGTCCTGAAACTTTAGAACAAGGGAGAAAAGTAGAAATGGAAAAAAAAAAAAACAATCTGATCACTACTTAAAAGAGATCAGTCCTATGAGGAAAACACATAGGAATATCATGGTCAAATTCTGAAACACCCAATTCAAGAAAAAACTATTTAAAAGCTTCAAGAATAAAACAATTTAAATACGAAGTTGTGACAATTAGAATTTCACAGGACCTAGCAGCAGAGTCATTAAAGGACATTAGGTTCTGGAACACAACAAAACAAAGAGCAAAAGAACTGGGACTCCAGCCAAAAATATCATACCCTGCAAAGTTAACTATTATCTTGAATGAAAATAAATGGACATTTCATAAACTCTCAGATTTTCAAGACTTTGATAAAAACATTCTTGAATATAATAGATGATTCTAAATATAAGAACAAATATAAATATAAGATACACAACAAAGACAGATAATAAGGGATCCATAAGGACAGAATGTTTACTTTTTATATATGTAAAGTGTAAAAGGTGTGTCTAAGATTCTTATCAATAATGGAGTAGTTCACAAAAAAGACCAGGGTAAACCTGAGTTTGATATGAATTTTAAAAGCAAAACCATTTAGGAACAACTTAAAAGAGCAATTATTTTATACAAATGATGTGCAAGAGGAAGGATTGATACAGAGGAATTTGATGGAGTGGGAGGACTGGTAGTTCTGGTAACCTGCTTTCATTGGGAATCAGTTTAAGAGGGAACACTACATACACACACACACACTATATATATATATATATATGAGTATAAAAGTCTTCTAAATTCAGAAGAAGTAAAACAGTAGAGGCATAGGGAGGGGACAAAGAACAAGGGAGGGATCTTTAGAGGGGAGAGTGAAGGAATAGGTAAAATAGGGGTATAGAAAGATGTTTAGATTCATAGAAGTGGGAGGATAGGAGAGGGATCCTTGGAGGGGGATAGGCAAGTCATAGGAGGGCAAGGTAGTGGGTAGTAGTAGAGTAGAGGCTGAAGGAAAGATAGGCAAAAAGAGATATACACATACATAAAAACAAAAATATCAGGAGTAAAAAAAATTAAAAATAGAAACTGATAAAAAAAAAAAAAGAGTAAAGCAAATGTTCACCATTAGTCAATCGCATTTGAAGAGATGTACCTGTTCTAATTTCAGAGACTCTCCATTGTGAGGCACAGGTTGTCAGGCCCAAGGGAGCTTTCAACAATCCCACTGGGAATCAGTTGTGAAATGAAAAGTGCTGATTTTCAATTTTGTGATGTGAAAGGTACTGCCACATTGAACTTGATGGGACTGGGAGAGAAGATATCCAGAGCACAAGGGGTAGATATTGTCAAGATCATGGACATATTCTTTTCTTTTTAAATTTTTTGTTCTTTATTAATTTGTTTGTTTACTTTTAGTTTACAAGATTCATTTAAACAATTCTTTGAGTTTCAAATCCTCTCCCTCTCCCTGCCCTCCCTGCCGCCCATGGCAGCATACAATCAAGTAAAGGTTCTGCAAATACTTTCACATTAGACATTAGTCAGGATATAAAGAAGGATTGTATCAGATGGCATGAAACAAAACCAAACAAGAAAAAGAAACAGAGCAGGTAGTTTGCTTCAATCTGCATTCAAACTTTGTTCTTTCTAGTTCTTTCTCTGAATGTAGCCATCTCTTTCCATATGAGTCTTTTGGAGGTGACTTATGAAAATGCATTGCTAAGAAGATTCCAGTCTATCAAAGTTGGTTGTCACACATATGTTGTATCTGTAATTGTGTACAAATTTCTCCTGGTTCTACTCTTCTCACTCAGCATCAGTTTGTATAAGTCTCTCCAGGTAAATATGAAGTCTATCTGCTGCTCATTTCTTATAGCACAATAGTATTCCATTACATTCATATACCACAACATGTTTAGCTGCTCCCCAATTGATGAGCATCCCCTTAATTTTCAATTCTGTGCTACCACAAAAAGAGCTGCTTTGTACATATGGGTCTTCCTCCTGCTTCTATGATCTCTTTGGGATACAGCCCTACATGTGTTATTGCTGGGGCAAACGGTATGAAATTACTTATAGCCCTTTGGACATAGATCCAGATGGCTCTCCAGAATGGTTGAATCAGTTCACAACTCCAGTGGCAATGCATTAGTGTTCCAATTTTTCCACATTCTCTCCAGCATTTGTCATTTTCCTGTTTTGTCATCTTAGCCAATCTGACTGGTGAAATGTGGTACCTCAGAGTTGTTTTGATTTGCATTTCTCTAATCAATAGTGATTTAGAACATTTTTTCACATGCTTATAAATATCTTTCATTCCTTCCTCTGAAGACTGCCTGTTCATATCCTTTGACCATTTATCATTCGGAGAATGACTTGTATTCTTTTACATTTGACTCAGGTCTCCATATATTTTAGAAATGAGATCTTTATCAGAGACATTGGTTGTAAAAATTCTTTCCCAAATTTTCACTCCCCTCTTAATCTTGGTTACATTGGCTTTGTTTGTACAGAAGCTTTTCAATTTCATGTAATCAAAATTATCCATTTTGCATTTTATAATGCTCTCTAATTCTTGTTTTGTCTTAAAGTCTTCTCCTCTCCATAAATCTGACAGGTAAACTATTCCTTGCTTTCCAAGATTGCTTACAGTAGCAGCCTTTATTCCTAGATCATGCACCCATTTATACTTGATTTTGGTATATGGTGTTAGATAATGGTCTATAGCCAGGTTCTGCCATATTATGTTCCAGCTTTCCCAGAAGTTTTTGTCAAGTAGTGAGTTCTTATACCCAAAACTGGGGTCTTTGGGTTTATCAAACAGTAGATCACATAGTCATTGACTTCTGAGTCTCACATACCCAAACTATTGCATTGATCTATTGCTCTATTCCTCAGCCAGTACCAAGTGCTTTTGATGACTGCAGCTTTATAATACATATTAAAATATGGTATAGCAAGGCCACCTTCCCTAGCATTTCTTTTCATTTATTCCCTTGATATTCTGGAACTTTTGTTCTTCCACATGAATTTTGTTACTATTTTTTTCTAGTTCTATAAAATAATCTCTTGGTAAATTGATTGGTATGGCACTAAATATGTAATTTAATTTAGGTAAAATTGTCATTTTTATTATATTATCTCGACCCAGCCATGAGCAATTGATGTTTTTCCTATTAGTTAGATCTAACTTTATTTGTATGAAAAGAGTTTTGTAGTTGTGTTAAGATAGGTCCTGGGTTTGTTTTGGAAGGTAGATTCCCAAATATTTTATAATGTCTACAGTAACTTTAAATGGGATTTCTCTTTCTATCTCTTGCTGTTGAATTTCATTAGAAATATACAGAAATGCCAAGGATTTATGTGGGTTTATTTTATATCCTGAAACTTTGCCAAATTTATTTATTTTATCGTGTAGTTTTTTACTTGATTCTCTAGGATTCTCTAAGTATACCATCATGTCATCTGCAAAGAGTGATAGCTTGGTCTCTTCTTTGCCTAATTTGATTCCTTTGATTTCTTTTTCTTCTATAATTGTTATTGCTAACATTTCTAGTACCAGATTGAATAAGAGGAGTGATAGTTGACACCCTTGTTTCACTCCTGATCTTATTGGAAATGCTTTTAGCTTATCCCCATTACATATAATACTTGCTGATGGCTTTAAATAGATTCTACCTATCATTTTAAGGAAGACTCCATTTACTCCTATACTTTCTAGTGTTTTTAATAGGAATGGATGTTGTATTTTGTCAAAAGCCTTTTCTGCATCTATTGAGATAATCATGTGGTTTCTGCTAGTTTTATTGTTGGTATGATCAATTATACTGATGCTTTTCCTAATATTAAACCATCCTTGCATTCCTGGAATAAATCTTACCTGATCAAAGTGTATTATTCTTACAATAAGTTGCGGTAGCTTTTTTTGCTAATATTTTATTTAAAATTTTTGCATCTATATTCATGAGGGAAATTGGTCTATAATTTTCTTTCTCCATTTTATCCCTTCCTGATTTGTGTATCAGTCCCATATTTGTGTCATAAAAAGAATGTGGTAGAACTCCTTCTTCACTAGTTTTCCCAAATATTTTTTAGAACATTGGAATAAATTGTTCTTTAAATATTTGATAGAATTCGCTAGTAAATCCATCTGGTCTTGGAGATTTTTTCCTAGGGAGTTCACTGGTGGCTTGTTCAATTTCTTTTTCTGAATGGGGTTATTTGAGTAATTTACTTCTTCAGTTAATCTGGGCAACTTATATTTTTGTAAATATTCATCCATTTCACTGACATTGTCAAATTTATGTGCATACAATTTGGCGAAATTATTCCTAATTAATATTTTAATTTCCTCTTCATTGGATGTAGATTCACCTTTTTCATTTTTGATACTCATAATTTGGTTTTCTTCTTTCTTTTTTTATCATATTGATTAAGGATCTATCAATTTTATTGTTTTTTCATAAAACCAGCTCTTAATTTTATTTATTTATTCAATAGTTTTCTTAATTACAATTTTATCAATTTCTCCTTTGGTTTTCACCATTTCTAATTTAGTATTTAATTGGGGGTTTTCAATTTGTTCTTTTTCTAGCTTTTTCAATTTCATGCCCAGTTCATTGACACCCCTTTTATCTAATTTATTTATGTATGTATTCAGGGATATAAACTTCCCTTAAGAACTGCCTTTGTTGCATCACACAAATTTTGATATGTTGTCTCACTATTGTAATTCTCTTGAATGAAGTTATTGATTGTTTCTATAATTTCTTGCTTGACCCACTAAATTTAGGATTAAATTGTTTATTTTCCAATTAGTTTTAAATCCATTTTTCCATGGCCCTTTACTACATATAATTTTTATTGCATCATGATCTGAGAATGTTGCATTTAATATTTCTGCCTTTCTGCACTGAATTGTGTGGTTTTTGTGCCTTAGTAGATGGTTGATTTTTGAGTATGTGCCATGTACCACTGAGAAGAAGGCATATTCCTTTTTATCCCCATAGTTTTCTCCAGACACCTATCATATCTAGCCTCTCTAACATTCTATTCACCTCTTTAACTTCTTTCTTATTTATTTTGAGGTTAGATTTATCAAGCTCAGAGAGGGGGAGATTAGCTTCCCCCACTAGTATAGTTTTGCAATCTATTTCTTCCTCTAATTCCTGTAATTTCGCTTCTAGGAATTTGGATGCTATACCACTTGGGGCATATATGTGAAGTAATGATATTGCTTCATTCTTGATGGTGCCTTTTAGCAGGATATAGTTTTCTTCCTTATCTCTTTTAATTAGATCTATTTTTGCTCTTGCTTTATCTGAAATAAGGATTGCTACCCCTGCTTTTCTTACTTTAGTTGAAGCATAATATATTCTACTCCAGCCTTTTACCTTTATCCTCTGTGTATCCCCTTATTTCAAACGTGTTTCTTGTAGACAGCATATTGTAGGATTCTGGTTTTTAATTCATTAAGCTCTCTCCTTCCATTTTATGGGAGAGTTCATCCCATTAACATTCACAATAATGATTACTATTTATCTGTTTCCCTCCATCCTATTCCACCTGTTTATGTTTTTGTTTCTTCCTTCTCCCTTCCTGTCCTTAAGGGTTTTCCTTTTGACCACCACCTACCTCAGCATTCCCTCCCTCTGATACCCCCTTCTTTACTTACACTTTCCCCTTTCTACTATTTCCCTCCTTCCTCCCCCCCCCCATTTTCATCCTCCCCTTACCTCTCTTACTGCCTATAGGGTACAATGGACTTTTATATTTATCAGAGTATGTTATTCCCTCTGTGACCCCAAACCAATGAGAGTAAATTTCATACAGTCCTCTTCTCCCTCCCTCCTTTCCCTCTATGACATTGAGTTTTTGTGTCTTTTTACAGGAGCATCTTAAACTTAATTGATTATGTTGATCCTTCTTTGAACCAGAACCAATAAGAATAATGTTCAAATGATGTTCATCTCCCTCTCTCCTTCCCCTCCACTATAGTATGTCTTTATGCCTCTTCATATGGCATAATTTACCTTTTTCTGCCTCATCCTTTCCTTTCATTCCATTACAGTCCCTTTGAACCCCTTCAATAAGGTTTTTTTAAATCATCAGATTAGTTCATTTATACCCACACCCCATATATATATATATATATGCACACATATATATATATATGTATGTGTGTGTATTCCTTTTAAAGGTTGTAATAATCATATAAATTTCAGTATTGACAGGTATCAGCTTCTTATATAGGGATGTAAACAGTTTGCTCTTATTGCATCCCAAGTTATGTGCATGTGTTCATGAGTGTGCATGTGTGCATGTGTGTGTGTATGAGTGTGTGTTTTCCTTGTTTACCTTTTTTATGTCTCTCTTGAGTCTTATAATTGGAGATCACATTTTCCATTGAGCTCTGGTTTTTTCATCAGGAAAGTCTGGAAGGCCTTTATTTCATAATAAAAATGACCATCTCCTTGCCTGAAATATTATGCTCAGTTTTGCTGGGTAGTTGATCCTTGGTTTCAGTCCTAACTCTTTTGCCTTATGAAATATCAAGCTCCAGTCCTTCCAATCTTTTAATGTAGAAGCTGCTAGGTCCTGTGTAATGCTAACTGTAGTTCCACGATATTTGAATTGTTTCTTTTTGGCTAATTGAAGTATTTTCTCCTTAACCTTGTAATTCTGGAATTTGACTACTTTTTTAGGAGTTTTCAATTTGGGATCTCTTTCAGGAGGAGTCCAGTGAATTCTTTCAATAACTATTTTACCATCTGATTCTAGGACTTCAGGACAGTTTTCTTTGACAATCTCTTAGAGTATGTTGTCCAGGCTTCTTTTTTCATCCTGGCTTTCCAGCAGACCAATAATTATTAGGTTATCTCTCCTGGATCTGTTCTCCAGGTCAGTTGTTTTTCCAGTGAGATATTTTACACTTTCTTCTAATTTTTCAATGTTCATGTTTTGCTTGATTGACTCTTGGTCCATCATAGAGTACTGAGCTTCGATTTGACTGATTCTAATTTTAGAGTGAATAATTTTCCTTGTTTAGTTTTTAAAGGCCCTTTTTTAGGGAGTTTTTTTTTTCCAGTTAGATTTTGAACCTCCTGTCCCAGTTGACAAATTTTACTTTTTAAAGATTTGTTTTCTTCAGTGAGACTTTTTTTTTTCCAATTTAGTCAATGTAGATTTAAATGTATCTTCCACCTCTCTAATTTGGCTTTTAAAATCTTTCTTGAGCTCCTTCAAGAATGCTTTTTGGGCTTAAGACCAGTTAATATTTCCTTCTGTGGTCTCAGGTGTGAGTACAGAGTCCAAATTGTCCTCTGTATTTGATTGTTCTTGCTTTTTATAATAAGATTGGATCAATTTTCTGGCCTTTCCCTTTTCCTTCTCAGCTTCTTTCTTTCCCATTGTGATTTCCTGCTTCCTAATTTCTCAGGCTTGCAGCTAAGGGCCTGGTTGTTGACTTTGCGAGCTGTACCCTCTGGGTGTCTACACTTAGGCCAAGGCCAGGATTCTT
Source organism: Petaurus breviceps papuanus (assembly GCF_028583685.1). Taxonomy (NCBI): domain Eukaryota; kingdom Metazoa; phylum Chordata; class Mammalia; order Diprotodontia; family Petauridae; genus Petaurus; species Petaurus breviceps. The sequence continues at coordinate 1,170,472 of NW_027187316.1, forward strand.
GGTGTTTGCCCTGAATTACCCTGAGACTCACAGAGTAAACTATGGGGCAGGGGTGGTCTGGAAGCTTCAGATTTCCACCTTTATGCCCCTGGCTGAGGGGGAGGCAGGCTCAGCAGCTGGTGGCTAGCAGTGCTGGTGTCTGCAGATTCCCCTGGTAGTGCCGAGGTCCATCTGGGCTTGTCTTGTTAGTGCCTGCTGGCTACAACCCCTGGCCTTTGGGAGCTCTTGCTGGTCACGTGAGGTGTGGCTTTTTGGGACCCCTCCCACCCTTTACTTCAGACTCTTTACTGCCTCAGTTGCACCCTTTCTCAGTGACTCCTGAGCCTGAGGCTATTTCTGCTATTTTAGGATTTTACTCTGGGTGAGATATTTATCTTTGGGTTTTCTAGGTCAGGAAGGGGGAATCAGAGATGCTAGAGTTTACTTTACCATTTTGGCTTCTGGAAATTCAGGCAGGTGATTTTTAAACTTCCAGGCTGTGGGCTGATAGCCCCAGGAGAAGCTGCCGTCTCTTCTTCAGACCCTGCACTTTCTCTTAACCAACTCCAAGGGATCCTACATCCTGCACTGGGTGCAAATCACCCGTGGGGTGGGTGAGTCTGCTGGCAAGGGCTCCTTCTCACTCCATTGTAGTCTGCTCTCTTGTCTGTGCTGGGACAGCCCCACGTACTCTGTCCTCCCCCTGCCTTGACCCACATGGGCACTTTCCTAGGCTGGATTCCACCACATTCCATCAACCAGTGGCTTCTGTCACTCTAAAATCCATTCAGATTCACTTTTTAAAGTTTAGTGATGGGATTCATGGAGGAGCTTAGAAAAGTTACTTCTTCTGTTCCACCATCTTGGCTCCACCCTGACACATTCTTCTACATGTACAGTTTAAATCAATATAGGAGTAACGAGGAGGAACTGAAGGAAAACAGAGACTATATATCTTTATAGGGTATACATACACACACAATAAAGAAACAGAGAGAGGAAATGTTTGACTCCTTTATTTATCCTCAAAATATGAACTTGTCTAAAAATAAATATTGATCTTGTCTTTTTGTTTGTTTGTTTTCATCTAGATTTATTTCATATACTTAGATATTACCTTCTCTCTTACAAATGGACAACTGTGGATCATTTAGTCTTAGAAAGCTATCTGTGGGACATTGATGAGTTAAATGGCTTGCCAATGACCACACAATCTGTATGTGTTGTGGTACTTAAACAATGATCTTTCTGATTCCAAGGCTGTCTTACTATTCCAAACTGTTTCCTTTCTTGATCTTGTATGAAAAGACTTTAATACCAATGAATTCTAAGCTTCCCCACCATGTTTGGAAAATAAGGATCATCAAAGTATACAAAGACAAACTTTAGAATCATGGAGTTAGAGTAAGTTTTCAGATGACATAAAATCCACACTAAACTGGAGGGCAATCAATAAACATTTATCATTTGTCTATTCTGTTTCCAGTACTATGCTATATTCCGGAGATAAAAAGGAAGGTGAAAGACAACCCTTGATCTCTAGGAGTTCACAATTTGATGGAGAAGGTAATATTCAAAAAAAATTATGCACTATCAAGATATATACAGATTAAAGTTGAAATAATGAACAGAGGGAAGGCACTAGAAGTAAGAAGGATCACAAATATCCTTTGCAAAATATATAATAAATGGTCATTTGGCTTCTGCTTGAATACTTCCTTGATGGAAAATTAGATTTGGAGAAATATACTTAGTATTATTTCAGAAACTCTCATGGGTAGGAGCTCAGGTTGCCATGACCATTGGAATTTTCCATAGTCCACAATTAATCAATTACAAAATGATAGAACTGGGAAGAAAGTTTTTTGACCAGAGCATGATATAAAATATTTGACAGGACCAAGCACTAAGATAGAATTGATATTTTAAGTTTTCCTCAGCAGATTTTGATTACTAAAATAGCCATCCCAAAGCAAAGATAGGGGCAACTAGACAGAAAAATGGACAGAGAACTGGGCCTGGAGTCAGGAATAACTGAGTTTAATTCCAGACTCATACACTTAGTAGCTGTGTGACTCTAGGCAAGTCACTATGTCCCATTTGCCTCAGTTTCTTCATATATAAAATGAGCAGTAGAAGGAGATGGCAAACTACTCCAGTATCTTTGTTAAGAGAACCTTAGGGGGTGTAGCAAAAATGGCAGAGTAAAAGCAGGGACATGCATGAGATCTCCCTTAAATCCCTCAAAAATACTGGAAAAAATGACTCTACACAAATCCTAGAGGAGCAGATCCCAAAAAATGACAGAGCAAAACAAATTTGATGACAACCTGGAAGGTCAACAGAAAAGGTCATTGCACCAGTGAGAGAGTGGTACAAGCAAACGTGGGCTGTGCAAGTTCAGATCAGGTAGTAGCAAACTTAGAGCAGGCCTCAAGGGACTGAATCACTGGCAACTGTGGTGGTTTCCAGACTTCTCAACACACAAATGCCAAAGACAACTAAAAAGGTCAGTAAGAAAGGTCTGCAGGACCTGGATGAGAGAGGAGCTTGGTCTAGTCTCAGCCTCAGGGTGGTTGCAGCAGTAACAACAACAGGGACTGATTCTGGAACTCTCAGACAACAGACTGTGGGGGAATTTGAGCAGCTGATCAGAGGGGGATTGAAGAAATATCTTTGTTGGTAATAAAGCAGGATATTCTTGCTTTGCCCTGCTTGAACATGGGTTGCAGTCCTGGATGGAAATCCTTGGGAAAGGAGAAGTTCTGGCATAGCAAAGCTTTTGGCAGTGTTGGAGAAGGAATACTCTTCACAGTTCCAAGGCAAAAAAGATTCCTTCATGTTACTCACAGACCAGAGTATAGCCCAGGAGAGGAGTAAACACATCTTCTTTGATCATACCACCTTGAAAGGAGTGAAAATTTACAAATCCCTAGAAGTATCTCTGAAAACAATAGCATAAACCCCTGAAGCTTGGAACAGTACACCTTCCACCCTGGAAGTAGAGCCTTATCCTAACAAAGAATCAAAAAGTCAAATGATTGGCTGGAAAAATGAGCATACAGAGGAAAAGAAAACAGACTGTAGAATATTATTTTGGTTACAAAGAAGATCAAAAAATATAAAAAGAAGAAGATGACAAAGCCAAAGTTTGTACATCCAAAGCCTCCAAGAAAAATATGAATTGGTCCCAGGCCATGGAATAGCTCAAAAAGGATTTTGAAAATCAAGTAAGTAGAGGAAAAATTGGGAAGAAAAATGAGAGTGATGCAAGAAAATCATAAGAAACAAGTCAACAGCTTGATAAAGAAGACCCCCCAAATACCGAAGAAAATAACACCTTAAAAAATAAACTAACCCAAATGGCTGGGGTGGCTAGGTGGCACAGTGAGTAAGAGCACTGGCCCCAGAGTTGGAAAGACCTGGGGTTGATTCTAGCCTCAGATACTTAACACCCACACAAAATAACTGACCATGTAAACTTGGGCAAGTTACTCAACCCCAATTGCTTAAAAATATATATATATATATAAACTAATCCAAATGGCAAAAGAGGTCCAAAAAATCAACGAGAAGAATGCCTTAAAAAGCAACATTGGCCAAATGGAAAAGGAGATCCAAAAGCTCACTGGAGAAAATATTCCTTAAAATTAGAAAGAAGCAAATAAAAGCTTATGAGAAATCAAGAAAAAATAAAACAAAGGCAAAAAATGATTAAAATAAGAAGACAATGTGAAATATGTCATTGGGAAAACAACTGACCTGGAAAATGGATCCAGGAGAGATAATATAAAAATTATTGGACTACCTGAAAGCCATGATTAAAAAGATCCTAGACACCATCTTTCAAGAAATTATCATGGAAAACTGCCCTCATAGTCTAGAATGAGAAGGTAAAATAGAAATTGAAAGAATGAACTAATCACCTCTAGAAAGAGATCCCAAAAACAAAACTCCTGGGAATATTGTAGCCAAATTCTAGAGCTCCCAGGTCAAGGAGAAAATATTGCAAGTAGCCAGAAAGAAACAATTCAAGTATTGTAGAACTACAGCCAGGAATAACACAAGATTTAGCAGCTTCCATAATAAGGAACCAAAAGACTTAGAATAAGATATTCTGGAGAGCAAAGAAATTAAGATTAAGACCAAGAATCAACTACCCAGCAAAACTGAGTATAATCCTTCAGGGAAAAAGATGCACACTCAGTGAAACAGAGGATTTTCAAGCATTATTGATGAAAAGACCAGAGCTAAATAGGAAAATTTACTTTCAAATACAAGATTCAAGAGAAGCATGAAAAGGTAAAACAGGAAAGAGATATCACAAGGGACTTATTAAAGTTGAACTACTTTTATTCCTACTAATGTGAGAAAATCATGAAAAAGGAATCAACAACTTGGTAAAGGAAGTATAAAAGACACTGAAGAAAATAACACCTTAAAAAAAGAATAGGCTAAATAGTCAGAGGCACAAAAATTCAATGAAAAGAAAATTCCTTAAAAAGCAGAATTGCCCAAATGGGAAAAAAAGAGGTACAAAAACTCACTGAAGAAATAATTCCTTAAACATCAGAATTGGACAAAGTGGAAGCTAATGACTCCATGAGATATAAAAAAAAACAATTAAACAGAATCAAAAGAATGAAAAATAGAAGTAAATGTGAAATATCTCATTGGAAAAACAACTGACATGGAAAATAGATCCAGGAGAGATAATTTTGAAATTACTGAATGACCTGAAACTTATGATCAATAAAAAAGAGCCTAGGCATCATCTTTCAAGAAATTATCAAGGAAAATTGCCCCAGTATTCTAGAAGCACAGGGTAAAATAGAAATGGAAAGAGTCCATCAATCATCTCCTGAAAGAAATCCCAAAATGAAAATTCTCAGTATATTAAAGCCAAATTCCAGACCTCCGAGATCAAGGAGAAAATACTACAAACAACCAAAAAGAAACCATTCAAATACCATGGAACTACCATAAGGCTAACACAAGATTTAGCAGTTTCTACATTAAAGGATCAGAGGGCTTGGAATATGATATTCCAGAGGGAAAAAGAGCTAGGACTGCAACCAAAAATTACCTACTCAGCAAAACTTATTATAATCTTTCTGGGGAAAAGTAAATATTCAATGATATAGAGGACTTTCAAGCATTCCCAATTAAAAGACCAGAGGTGAATAGAAAATTTGTCTTTCATATATAAGACTCAAGATAAGGATAAAAAGGTAAATAGGAAAGAGAAGTCATAAGTTATTCAACAAGGTTAAACTGTTTATATTCCTACATGGGAAAATGATATTTTTAACTCCTGAAAACTTTTTCATTAGGGCAGTTAGATGGAATATATGTGGAGGGCACAGGTGTGAGTTGAATATGATAGCGTGATTATCTAAAAAAAGTAAAATTAAGGGATAAGAGAGAAGAATGCAGCGAAAGAATGGAAAGTGGAAAGGTAGACTGGCATAATTTATCTGACATAAAAGATAAATGAAAGAGATTTTATAATGGAGGGGAAAATGGGACAGTAAATAAACCTTACTCTCTTTGGGACTGGGTCAAAGAGAGAATAACATACACACTCATTTGGGTGCAGAAATCTATCTTATCATTTAGGAAAGTAGGAAGGTAAAGGTATAAGAGAAGGGGAGGGGAGCTGATACAAGGGAAGGCAGTTTGGGAGAGGTAAAATTCAGAAGCAAAACATTTTTGAGAATGGGTATTTTAAAAGAGTAAGAGAGGTGGCTAGGTGGCACAGTGAGTAAGAGCGCCGGGCCCTGGAGTTGGGAGACCTGGGATTGTTTTTGCCCTCAGATACTTAACACCCCTGCACGCACACAGAAAACTGCCTGTACTGTAACCTTGAGGAAGTTAACCCCAATTGCTTTAAAAAAAATAGAAGAGAGAGAGAGTAGGATAAACAGGGTGGGGGAGAGGATGGAAGAAATTACATAGTTCGTAAAAATTACTGTGAAAAAAAAAATACGGTGAGTTTCTCTGATAAAGACTTTATTTCTCAAACATAGGAAATTGAGTCCAATGTAGAGAAATAAGAGCCATTCCTCAATTGATGAATGTTCAAAGGATTTGAATAGACAGTTTTCAAAGTAGTCAGTTAACTATAGTCATATTAAAAAATACTCTAAATCACTATTGATAAGAGGAATGCAAGTGAAGACAACTCTGAATTACTATCTCACACCTGTCAGATTGACTAATAAGACAGAAAAAAATGAAATCATAAATGTTGGAGGGGATGGGGAAAATTAATACACCAATGTACTATTGGTGAAGTTGTGTACTGATTCAAATATTCTGGAGAGCAATTTTGAACTATGCCAAAAGGGTTATAAAATCATGCATACTCTTAGACCAAGCAATACAACTATGGGGTCTGTATCCCAAAGAGAATTTGAAAAAAGGGAAAGGGCCTATGTGTACAAAAATATTTATGGCAACCAAGAATTGAAAATTGAGGGGATGTCCATGAATTGGGGAATGACTAAATAAATTGTTGTATATGATTGTGTTTGAATACTCGTGTGCTTTTAAAAGTGATGAGCAAGAGTGTCAAAAAAGGGAAAGGGTTATATGAACTGAAGGAAAGTGAAATGAGCAAAACCAGGGTAATAGTATATACAGTAATAGCAATATTGAATGATTATCAACTATGAATGACTTAGTTATTGTCAGCAATACAATGATCCAAGATAATTCCAAAGTACTTATGATTAAAAAAAATGCTGTCAACCTCTAGAGAAAGAAATGATGGAATTTGAATGTTTTTTGAAGAATATTTTTTTTTTGGAGGGGGGAAGGCAAGACAATTTGGGTTAAGTGACTTGTCCAAGGTCACATGGCTAGTAAGTGTTAAGTGTCTGAGGACAGATTTGAACTCAGGTCCTACTGACTCAAGGGCCAGTGCTCTATTCACTGCACCACCTAGCTGCCCCCAAAGAATACTTTTTTAAAACTTTCTCTACTTTCCTTTTTTTCTAATGGCTAATATGGAAATATATTTTGTAGGACTGTGAATGTATAACATATATCAAATTCCTTGCCATTTCTGTGAGGGGGAAAGGAAGGGAAGGAGGGAGAAATTTGGGAGCTTAAATTTTTAAATAAAGAATGCTAAAAAGCCATTTTACATGTAATTGGGAAAAACAAAAATATTTTAAAAATGGGTAGAATGCAGTTCATGTTTGTGTTACATTGACCGAGCCTTGAGTAATTCAGGACCACCTCCATACCAAAATATTTGAGAAAATTGCTACATTTATCACAAAACATTTATCTATATCATCTGTACCACCAAGTAGGTCTTTTTGGTTCCTCCAGTTACTAGCAATTTTCTCTATAATGTTATCTTAATGTCTTTTTTTTAGCTATCTTATATATGCCTACATAAACATGTATTACCTTTGTAAATAGAATAAAAGTTCCCTGATGTTTAGGATTGTTACAGTTTTGTCTTAGTACAGTCCCTGAGAATAAGACAAAAAGCATTTTAGGATTTTAATAAATGTTAGTTGAAACAGGGAGTGGCTAAAGTGGTGCAGTGAATAGAGCACTGGCCCTGGAGTCAGGAAGACCTGATTTCACATCTGGCCTCAGACATTTAACACTTACTATCTCTGTGACCTTGGGCAAGTCACTTAACCCCAATTGCCCTCCCTTCCCCTATCCAAAAAGAAAAGACATGGTAGCTGACTGATCAAAATTAAGTATTGACTGACTTTTGATGTCCTTGTCTTTCCCAGAGGGCTCTGATAACATTTTGCCTGTGGTTGTGATCCTCTTCCACACTTTGAGGCAGCAGCATCTTGGAGTACATTAGAAAAGGTCACTCGGAGTAGATAATAGATACTTAATAAAGTCCAATTGAATCCAGGGTAGGACTTATGGTTTATGTCTTTATTGTATTCTCTAGCAGTTAGAATAGCTCCTTGTACATAGTCGGCACTCAGTATGTACTCATTGATTGGTGGAATGCTTATAAGATGACAACTATTATAAAAATAACCACTTGACTCAATGTGTAAGGAATGTGTGGAATCATTGCAAGACATATAGAAATATGAATGCAGAGACAATTAGGATTATTATATGCATAACCTCCTATATCTCATCCCTTTTTTTATATTTGTCTCACTCACCCACCAACACCTAGAGGGTGGTAGAGTAGTAGTGGTACTGAGGATAAGACAGAAAACAATGATAGGGAAGGGGTGGTACAGAAGACAGTCCAGTTGTGGGTACAGGTACATTGGAAGAGAGAATAGCATGTCTTCTGGAGAGATATCTGTGTCTTTCATTTATGGGAATGAAATCTTTTTTGAAAGGGGTGCCATTGGAAAGAGATCCTGAGGTAGGGGGATGATGAAAATAGTTTCCTACAGCATACAGACCAAACTATCAATTGCAGGGATGACAGTTGACACTGTAGCTGGGGAGCAGAGAGTTTTAGACCTCTCTTTGGTGTTCGTGGTCTCCTTCAATATAGGTGCCCTGAGTAAAGCCCTGGTAACCCCATCTAAGCTACAGCTCAGCTTGGAAAAATATTGGTAATAATACCTATGATATATGACATTTACATATCATATAAATGTATGTATATAATATATATGCCTTATATTTGCAAAGAAATTTACATGCATCATATCATTTGGTATAGTCAGACGTGGAGAAATACAAAGCCATATGGATGACTAGAAGAGGGGGAGAGAATATATGCAGACAGAATTAGGGCCATTGCAGATGAAGTCCAAGCAGCACTTTTACCAGCCGGTGGCAGACAGCTACATTTGCAAGACCATTTGAATAGGTTGCATAAGGCTCCAAGGGGAGGCAGAGGAAGCTCCATTTCTGGAAACACTAAATTCTAGACTGAAAATAATACCAGAGATTATACTGTATCGTTAGGGAGCAGTGACAAATGACTAATAGCTTCTCCATTTCTAATTGCTGTGCACCTCCTCAGAAAAGGTTCTCCTTTACAGCAAAAGCGGGGGTGGATTTCTTTAGGTGACATCTAAGGAATGGGTGGAAAAAAAGGAAGAAAAAAAGGGGAACCCAAAAGGGGCAGCTCTCTGCTCACTCCTGAGGAAAGAGAGCAGCAGTAACAAAATGGACTGAGGGTTTTCCATTTGTGTTTCCTCCAAGCCCGCTGATCTTCTGATTCGGGTAGTTGGTGGGGGTTGATGCCACCTTGCCACAGGATTTTATGTCCATGCAAACCTGGGATTTTAATGGCTGCATTTTCATGGAGTCCATTATTTGATCGATCTCTAAGGCAAAACTGCAGTGAGGAGGTGGTGTGTTCCACACTGATATGGAAAAGGGAAACTAGCCAAAGTCTCCAGATGCAGAAATGTGGTCTCTGGCTCCCAAATCACCCTCTCTCAGGTTACATGCCTTTATTCCCTAACAGAAAGGAAGAACTCTCACATGGAGTGCAACAAATGTATAACTCATAAAATTTGTGTAAGGGTCTCTTACATACCATTTAAAACAAAAATAAAACCTGATGTATAGGCATTATAATACATAGAGGGAAATCAATCAAAATGAAGGTAAACAATCCCTAAACAGTAGATTTCTTTGGGGGGGAGGGGTGGTACAGGTTGAGTAGAGATAAAATAAGTTTCTGGTCAGGGCTAAACCAGGTTAACATTTTAAAACAATTAAATGTAATTCATAGAATCATTGACTTAGAACTGAACAAGGCCCCAGAGGCCATCCTGTTACATCTTCATTTATAGATAAGGGGATTGAAGCAGAGAGGCTTCTGCTCGGGATAACATAACTGGCAAGCGTCTGAAGCTGGATTTCTGCCAGGTCAGATAACCAGTCTGTAAATAAGAGTTTATTAAATGCTTGCTATTTACATGGCATTGTATTAAGTGCTGAGGATGCAAAGAAAAGAAAGAACCTGCTGTTTGGGCTCCCTGCCTCATCTTCCCCCTCTCCATCTAGCTCCCCCTCAGTGGTCCAATATATCTTAGCAACTCACAGGCCTGACCATGTCATTGCTCCTCCCATTGCCTCCAAGAGCAAATATGAATCCCGTTAGGATTTTAAAGCCATGGAAAACCTGATCCCTTCCTACCTTCCCAGTCTGACACATTAATCTCCTTCATGAACTCTGCAATTCATCAGCCTCCTTGTTGCTTCTCCCCTTTAACATTCCATTTCTGCAAACTCTTAAGAGTTTTCATTGGCTCTCCACCTTTTCTGGAACATTTTCTCCCTCCTCTTCTCTGCATCCTAGCTTCCCTAACTTCCTTCAAATCTCAACTAAAGTTCTATGTTCAGTAAGAAGACTTTCCAAGTGCTTCATAATCTTACTGCCTTCCCTCTGAGATATGCTTATTATCAGTTTTTCCTTTATATATACATGTGCACATACTATATATATATATAAATCTACATGGTAAATGCATGTGTGTAAATATAATGTACTACACATGTACTTACATGTCATGTGTGTGGATATCGGTATACATATCTGTATATGTGTGCATACATATGCGTATATGTATGTAACATATTATATATAATATAATTTGAGGAATACACAATATATTATACAGGGTATAATATAATACAATAAATATATACATATATAACATATATTATATAGTAAATATATTTTAGAATGTATTATACATATGCATGTATGCATAGGTGCATATGCATGTGTTTATGTGTGTGTGTTTTGCTTTCATGTTTTCTGTACCATTAGACTATTAGGTCCTTGAGAACAGGGACTGCTTTTTGCCTTTCAGTGCATCCTCAGTACTTGGCACAGAGCCTGGCATATAGTAGGTGCTGAATCCATGATATTTGAATGATTAATGAAGAAAAATCCACAGTGCCTATTCTCAAGAATGTATATTCTAATGGAAGAGAAACCAGGAGAGTACCTTGGGGCGTATGGATGCATTTATATGAAGTCTACTTGAATCCAGTTCAATTTGATTCAGAGCACTTTAACAAAATTTGTAAGTCACAACAAAATTATGAAAGATCCAATTCACTTGAAAAAAGGGGTGCAGAAGTACTATGCAGAGAATACTATACTTCAATGATGAAGATTACAAAGACATATGGAATTCAAGGAGTCAACAATCTGCTAAGGGGGCTATCACATAAACAAGTAACCATTATACTAAAGAAAACTTTATTTCAATTTTCTCTCTCTCTCTCTCTCTCTCTCTCTCTCTCTCTCTCTCTCTCTCTCTCTCTCTCTCTTTCTCTTTTTCTCTTTCCCTCCATTGTTCTTGTTTACTTATTTAATCCATTCATTAATCATGTATTTACTTATCCATCCATACATCCATTCTCTCTCTATCTCACAAACACTGAAAGTGCAGCAACCATTAAAAGCCCCACCCCACCTTTGATTAGCATGGAAACATTGACATCCTCCATATCTGACTTTGACTACTTCACTCCTACTAAGGCAGTCTAGTTTTCTTCCTGTGTGTATGTGTGTGGAAGGGGAGGGTTGTGTTTGTGGGTGATGGGGAGAAGGAAGGGCAGCTCATCATACTGATGCCAGAATTTGGTGTGCCCCTGCTTAGCTTTACTTCTTTAGAACCCTAGAAATCTCAAGCTTGAGCTATCCATCAGCTCTGGTAGCAAGTGTCAGAGACTTGTACTGACATGCCCTTTAATAATTGCATCATACAGGCATAAGTAAATTGTAAAAAAAAATAATAAAGATTTTATTTTTGCTTACTGCACATATCATTTTTATCAGATTGTTCTACCTCCTTTATTGCCATCCCTTTCCCACCCTGAAATATTCCATCCTAAGGTTCTTCATCTAGTGCTGAGCTGGTAAATGTTTAACAATTTCTGTTAAAGTAATGGTCATAAAAAAAGAAATGCTTTTAATATGCATTATCGTTTTCTCTATCCATTTCGTAAGTAAATATCCAATTGTCACCCTTGTTCTATGGCCTGTGGTTGCATTGTTACCAATACTTTTAAGTGCAGCCAGAATTAGATTAAAATATATTTGGGGAATATTTAACAATATAAATAAAAATAGAATAGAAGATAAATAATGTTAATATCTAATTTTCTTTCAGGAATTCATATGTATGATTTAGTGCTTCCCTTTGAGTTTGACACCATGAGTCTAAATAATCAACAAATAATAAGTCAAGCCCTGATTTGGAGCATTTACCAATTACCAAGTTGTAAAGACTCTAACTGAAAATTTAATGACCAGCTCTCATAATACAATATGAACTGGCTTCCATATACCCCTTCAACATTGAACTTTCCGTTGAATTTCAAGGACTCTCTTAAGGGTATCACTCAAGCCTGCCCTTTAAAAGTAGTAGCCAATGCTCCCATTTTAACAGTTTTCATCCTCCTAGTAAACTGAGCAATGCAGAGCCCCATTCCCATGGATCTTCTTTGCTCTGAAAAGACTATATAGCTTTACCATAAAGCAGCTATGTTAAATAATCTCTCTGGATAAGTGTAAATAGCTGCCTGTAGTTTAATAAATTACCTTCCTTGAGGAATTTGCAGAAGGCCATAAAGCCTTAATCTAAGACATAAAATCTTTAATTCAGAAAGAGAGAAAGAGAGAGAGAGAGAGAGAGAGAGAGAGAGAGAGAGAGAGAGAGAGAGGACAAAGAAGGGCTCTTTTTGAAAAGAGATTTGTAGATGTCCTTCAAATTAGACTAAATAAACAGCCATCTACTTTCATTTATATAAAATGACCCTTTTAGTGAAAAACAGCATATGAATTTTTATATGATAACTACCTGTATGACCAGATGTGTTCAGGTAAATGTTTAATAACCAGCTCTCTGGGAGGAGAAAGAAAAGCATACAAGATCCACTTTTAAGTTTAATCTGCATTATTAACATTTTCTTCATTATTTTCCTAAGTCTAGACAGTCAATAAAACAATAAATTAACATAATAAATCAAGCTCTGATGTATAACATTTGCCAATTTCTGAGATACAAATATTCATGCTGAAAATTCAACAACCAGATCTCCCAAACCAGTACAAACTTATTCAAGCATACACCTGACCTTGGCAAGTGATTTAACCTTCCTGTACCTCAGTTTCCTTGTCAGTAAAATGAAGTGATAGATTAGATGACCTCTAAAGTCCTCTCTAGCTATGACTTATGATCTATGATCCTTTCATAATTAACTGACTTGCATTGCATTGAAATTTTCTGTTGCAAATTGAAGCTGGAATTGAGTTTGCTAACCGGCAATGTGGAGCTTATTAGTTAGGCCTGGTCTCCTGGGTGCACAAAGATTGTATGCATCTGACAACACAGATTTCAATGCACGAAGAGTTCATTAATGCTATGAGGGCACAGAAGACAGCTCCCTATGCCTCATTTATCCTCCATCACTCCTCCACCCCCTTTCTCTATATATGAATCCTCTTCTGAGCCTCTACATGATCAGAATTTAAGTTGAGACTTTAAAGTAAAAGGAGGAAAGAATGTAAGGTTGGAATGGGATGGAACCCTGTCAGAACCCTCTACACTGCTTCATATATGTGTGTATGCATGTATGTATATATGGTTGAAAACACACATGTTTATGTGTACGTGTATATAGCCACCTATGGTTATATATGCACATACACATGCACATATATGTATAGTTGTACACATGGCTACATACATACATATACACACACACACTCCTAATAATTGGAATTCAGAGAGTATAATAATAGGCCAATTATTTTTTCCAAGCCAGCCTCAATAAGACAGGGAGGGGAGAGTAGGAGTGAATGGGAACAGAGACAAACAGAGAAAAAAAAACAACAGAAGTTTCTCTAAAATCACACTAAGCTTCCCTATTTCTCTCTATTTTCTCCCATCTCCTTACTCATAAGTCAGAGACAATAAGACTGACTCCACTTAATTAAAAAACAAAAACAACTCAGTTTCTTAAGATCAGCATCATGACTAAATAGTAAAATGAGCCTCTATAGTCTACAAAGCATCTGTGCTAAATTACATAGAGAGATGTTCTTGTAACCAGGAAGATCTTGGGTTCAAATCCTACCTCAGGATTCCCTGGACATGTCACCTAACTTCATAGCATTCAAAGCAATTCTTTATGACTGTAAGTTTCAGAATATATATTGGTCTGCATTGTAGATGAAATTTCCTCACCTGGAATTTCTATTACCATTGAAAGCATAGGTTCAGTTCCTGTCTCTATCTTACACAGAACTCTTATCTCAGCTGTACCAGTTTAACAGATGAGGAAAAAAAGGCTCAGATTCTTTGCTGGTGGGCACATGACTAAAAATGATCAGAGGCAGGATATGAACTGCAGTTTTCTTTACTCTGAAGCTACCATGCTAGTTATACACTATGCTACATAGTGTACATACATACACTATAAAGTTTTACTGTGATACATATCATACATACCTTTTGTATAATTTTTCCAGTATGTCTGAAAACAGATTACCTAGGAAGAAAGTTTATCAAGAAAAACATATGTAAAGAAACTTACCCTAGAGATGATCAATATTCTTCTTATTTTGTTCCTGATTCCTTTCTTCAATTAAGCCCCAAATATTCCGGTAAACTACCACCTCAAAATCTTTATTGTTAATCAATGGTCAGTTGAGGGTCCACTTTCTCCACAAAGCCTCCTCAGGTCCCCACTTCTCTTAGTTCTCCCTTGTTCTTGCCAGAGATTCCCTTGCATTTGCTTATCTGAGAACATGTTAAATTTGTTGCCCCCTGTGTCTATTAGTATGCCATGTACCACACTGTACCATGGTACCCATCTCTTGACAGACATGATGGACTCAGGATACCAGTTGAGAAGTATATATTTTTTAACATCTAGCCAGTGCTGGAATTTGTTTTGCTTGACTGAATATTTGTTGAAAAAAATTCCCCCCCCCATTTCAAAGGGGTATGTGGAAGTATTGAGAGAAAATATTTTTGGTGAATTAAAAAATATATTTTTTAGAAAAAAAATATGAACTCCTTTAGAGCAAGGACTATGGTTTTTTGGTTGTTATTTTTCTCTCCATTGCCTAATACAGTGCTTAGAATAGTGATTTGCACATAGGATCCATTTTGTAAAAGGCTTGTTGAATGAACAAATAACAAAAAAATTCTGCTCAGAAACCTTAAATGAATGAATAATAATAATAATAAAAACATTTAAGCATTTGCTATGTCCGAATCACGGTGCTAAGTGCTGAGAATCTAAACAGAAAGGAAGAAAGTCTCCATTCTCAGGGAAAGAAGATAAAAGCCAACACACAGAGAAGATTTCAAATGCAAGTCAGATGGAAAGATCCCATGGTTCTTAGGGTACAGGGCCATGTTTATCTCCTTAAATGCCATTGTCATCAATAAAATCATCTGAATTATTTCACAGAATCAAGGGCTTAGGTGATGAGAACTTTCTTTTTTTTTCTGATTCTTTAGGTCACACTTCTACAGGGGATGAGGGGAGTTGCTTCCACTCATGATGATTTCAGGGGCTGGACTTAAAGCAGGACTAGTGGTATTGGAATGCTGCTACTTCCAGGGCTCTTGGTCTTATTTGCCTGTTGGAAGCAGCTGGCATTTGCTGATGGTAGTGACCAGGAAGGTGCAAAAGAAATGATTATGTTTTTTTAATGGGAACCCAAACAGATGAGAACTATATAAATTGCTGATGAGTGTTTAATACCCATTTAGAGAGGTTTCCAGATTTTAACCATGAATTAACAAAGTCCATAAACTGATAACAAGGTATCTCTATTTGAATATCTCTGAAAAAACAGACACAAACCTGGTGGACAACATTCACAGGACAGGAAAGCCTGGAGCAATAACATAAATTTCCTGTGATTTTTAGTCACAAGAGAAAATGAAGCTTGTAATTTCCATGATTTTTATACTACCTCTCTTCCTCCCCCCTCCCATTTTCTGTCTTGATCTTTCCTTCTTATTTTTACCTCTTGCTCCCATTTGCTCTCTTCCCAATCTTTTTCTCTCTTAAGATTATGGATTTGTCTAAGGGAAGTTTTCTCCAAACTCACAAAATCATTAGAGCCCAGGAATTCAGAGAAGAGGCATTTGCATATTATTAAGAACAGATACATAGATGCCAAATACTAAATGACCTTCTAGCTACTTCTTTCATTCTTGTGTTGGCTGTCAGCCAGACAGAGAAAGGAAAATTACTTTCTGAACTTCAGAGGAATGTTCAGATGTGAGAAATACAAAATGAGACAATTAATAACATATTTGTTCATGTTAACCCCTCTTATCTTATTCCCCAAATGTATCTATACCCTTTTGCCTTTCCTGTCTCCTCACATTTTCATGAAAAGATTTCCTGATCCTCCATCCTAAATGAAATTCATTTTACAATTTACTGTTCTGAATTCCTCTTAAGAATTTCAGATGTATTTTTTGGGCAGATTGCTTCTATGTTGGCTAATATTGACTAACTAGCTTTCATTTAGATTTTACCATTGAACAGATCCTTCCAATTAGTGTTAACATTAGCCTTGAGATATGTCTAAGGTAGAAACCATAGCTAAGAATTAATCAATAAGGTACGCTGAGTAAGAAAAAAATAATCATTCAAGAGAATATAAAGCAGTTTATCTATTCATGTCACCTTAATTTATTTAATAATTCCTTCTTCTGCAAACAAACATGTATAGAATACCTGCTATATACAATATTAGCCTAAGTAAGGGTATGAATGGTGGACTTAGAGTAGAAAAAATACAAAACAGCACAATCTGATGATCCCTAGGAAAGTCACTTAACCTTTCTCAGCCTAGTTTCCTCATCTGCAAAATGGGAATAATAATATAACTACTTCACAGGGTTGTGAGGATCAAAGATACTTTATATAAAGTGTTTTGCAAGTCTTAAATTGCTTTACAAATGTAAACTATTAATTTCATCATCATCACCATCACCATCATTAATGTTAATATCATTATTTTACTGGGTACTTATGGAAATATTAAGAAGTACAACATAGTTCTTGCCTTATGAGATTATCTAGTCTTAATGAATCAATTAATAAATCATTTAACAAGCATTTATTAAGTACCTAATAAATGCTAGGCACAGTGCTAAACACTGGGGATAAAAACATAAATATAAAGCAGCCCCTATTCTCAAAGAGTATAACACCAATGTGGTATTCACAGAGCCCATGGTGGTTATGAATATGCTAGTGTAGTTCCACATCACAAAATGTAACAGACTCTCCACATGGAAGACAGAACCAAAACATTTATTCAAACACCAGAAAGCCAGATCCCAGAACCAGAAAGCCAAATCCATCATAGTAACCAAGAAGTTGGTACACATTAGCAAGGCAGTGAGCACCCAGATCCCTAAGCCTTTCCTCCATCAGGCCTTCAAAACAAAACAGACTCCCTTAAACAAAAATGCCCTTCAGGCTAGCCACACTGCTTCCTCTCTACCTGTTCCAGTTGTGCCCTTTCTCTCCTCTGCTCCTTCCTGCTCCACCCATCCTGTTCAACCTCTTCAGCAAACTCCTCCCACTGTGGACTCCATGTGATTACATTTGGCCTATTAAGGACAAGGAAGGTCTTAAAATTCCCATCATTGCTACAAGGAGCTGGTGTTCTTTTGGGAGAGAATATGTAATATACATATAGAAATATATATGAAATATTTCTTTTTGTTTCTCATTGGACCTGTTATTTCATCAGAGTAAGGATCTTCCAGATGAGAAAACTCCTACCAAAACTCGTACCAACTCAGCACCTTTCCTAGGATTCATGATCTTAGAAATGTGCTTTATGCATGAAAGTCTGAGTGACTTGTTTAACATCAAACAGTAAGCGTGTGTCAGAGACAACACTTGAAGCCAAATCTTTCTGACTCTCTGAACGAAATACATACAAAATAATTTACAATTTAATTTGAGGAGGGGTAAGAGGGACTAGGCGTTGAGGGGGAGGAATTAGGAAAAGTTACATTTAGAAGACAGCAACTGAACTAAGCTTTGAAGGAAATACGCAATTCTGAGGTTATATTAAAAAAAAAAAAAAGAATTGCACTCTACACATGGGGGGAGCCCATGAAATGATATGGAGTATTTTAAGTTCTTAAGTGCATATTTTAAGGAAACAAGAAACTCATACAAGAAAGCTAAGGTGCAGTGTAAGTGCCAAAATGAATGGTGGAGATAGTAAATACTGTAGGCAGTCAGAGAAGGGTTGGTATAGTTTAGAGTTTGGCAACAGAGCTCAGGGAGGACATGGGACATGAACAAAGTCCTGGAGAATTCCTTTTTAGAATTCAGACTTTAAAAAAGAATTAGGAAGGACATCATAGACCAACTTGATGGCTTGAGCAAAAAAGGTCAGTGGAAGTGGGAATGAGCAAAGCACATTCAGTAGACAGTGAGGGGAATGGTAAGATTGGAATAGAGAATGACTTGGAGTAGAAATGAATTCTTAGGAAGGAGCAAGGCAAAATGTGTTTTGAAAAATGAGCCCCCTAAGCTGGGGATTAGTAGAGGAAAGGGATGAATACACTTGCAGGAGTAAAGGAAGGGTCAAATTTGGAAATATCAATAACACCCTTACCTGAGGATGCTCAACCCAAAGGAATATAAATTTTAATCACGGAAACCTAGTAAGATACCTTGGGTTTTACAAGCTAGATTTCTTTCTTAATTGGCTAACAATAGATCCCATCCCAAGCCCTGCCCATTCATTGTTATGTAATGAATGTAATGTAGTGAATGTAAATAGCAACTGTTTCTATTTATGGTCAGAAACCCTGAGGGTCTTCCCCTCCCAGGATGATTTATTTTTTCTTTTCTGGTTACATAGAAGAGGCCATTCTTTACCTATTTTCTAGCCTTAACCACTGAATGGACATTGCCTCAGTCAAACTGAGACTGGGAAAGACTCCAGGTTAAAAAGACCAAGGTCTTCCACAGCATCTAGGGCCATAACCAGTAGTTCAGATCTATATCTTGCCACTGGGCCCATATGGCTCTGGAGGAGAAAGGAATGGTGATGACAATGCACAGTCCTCCCTCATTTAGATTAAATCCATTTGCAAGTCATGGCATTACTTTACTGATGCCATGTTCCTCTTCGAGAATGAAGGACAAAAAATGACAACCTTAAATACCAGACAGCTTCACTCTAAGACAAGTCTATGTAAGACTGAGGGAAAGGGGGATTTGAGGGGGAAAAAACAAAAACAGAGCTAGAGAAATCAATGACAAAATAAAAAGCCTGGGAAAATTGGCCATGAAAATTTATAGCATGTGTTTTAACCTGGTTTTTTTTGGAGGTAAGGATACACTCAGAAGTAGGTAGGTGGCTCAGTGTATAGATTGCTCA
This sequence comes from Petaurus breviceps papuanus, assembly GCF_028583685.1. Taxonomy (NCBI): domain Eukaryota; kingdom Metazoa; phylum Chordata; class Mammalia; order Diprotodontia; family Petauridae; genus Petaurus; species Petaurus breviceps. The sequence goes on from NW_027187316.1 coordinate 1,189,832, forward strand.
GCCTGGAGTCAGGAAGATCTGAATTCAAATGTGACCTTCAACACTTGCTGTATGATCTGGGGCAAGTCATTTAACCACTGCTTGTTTCAATTTCTTTGACTGTAAAATAAGGATCATATGAGAACTTACTTTACAGGGTTTTTGTGAGGATCAAATTTATTAAGTGCTTAGCACAGTATTCATCATATAGTAGGCATTATATAAATGCCTCTTCCCTTCTACCTTCTCCTTTTTGTGAGTCATAGATATTGCAAAGGAAACCAATTATATCCAGAAAGTATACATACACACACAAACAACTATAATATGTATCTATGCATGCATCACATATGTATATACATACATATTGCTCATTCCCTTGCATTCAATTAATTATGTGAAGCCATATATTCATTTCACTTCACCAAGTCCTTATCAAGCAATGTTGTTGTTGAGTAATTTCAATTGTGTCCCACTCTTCATGATCCCTTTCAGGGTTTTCTTGGCAAAGACACTGGAGTGTTTTGTCATTTCCTTCTCCAACTCATTGTACAGATGAAGAAACTGAGGCAAAAATAGTTAAGTAACTTGACTATTGTCACACAGTTAATAAGTATCTGAGAAGAGATTTGAACTCAGTAAGATGAGTTTTCCTGATTCCAGGACTGGCATTCTATCCACTGTGCCTCCCAGCTGTTCATCAAGCAACAGATGTCCTCCCGGGTATTTTATACTGTTTAGAGTTATCTTAAAAGAAATATCTTTTACTATCTATTCTTGCAAAGTTTTATTTGTGATATATAGGAATCCTGGTGATTTATGTGGATTTACTTTATATCCTGCTACTTTCCAAAAGTTATTAATTGTTCCAACTAACTTGTCAATTGATTTTTTGGGATTTTCCATGCATATCATCATATTGCCTGCAAAAAGAAATAGTTTTATTGTTTCATTCCTTATTCTGATTCTTTCTATTTTTTTCTTCTCTTTCTACTATTGCTAGGATTTCCAATACAATATTGAATAATACTGGTGACAATGAGCATCCTTGTTTTACACCCAATCTTATTGGTAAGGTTTCTGATTTACTCCCATTAAAATAATGCTTGCAGATGGTTTTAGATAAATGCTTTGTATCAATTTAAAGAAAAATCCAAGGGGCAGAGCCAAGATGGTGAAATGGAAGCAAGAACTTTCTAAGCTCCTCCATGAATTCTGTCACTAACCTTTAAAAAGTGAATCTGAACAGATTTTAGAGTGACAGAATATACTGGGAGATGGAGAGTGGCAGTTCCCAGCCCAGGAAAGGGCCCACATAGGTCTGGGCAGGGGGAGTGCAGAGTATGCAGGGGATGCACCAGCGCAGACCTGAGAGCAGACTACAGCAAGCCCCAGCCAGCAGACTCACCCACCCCAAGAATGATTCACAGATGTCTCACTGCAGGACGTCAGAGCTGGGTCAGAGAAAACTCAGGGCCCACAGCAGCAACAGCAGCTTCTCCTGGGGCTATCAGCTCATAGCCAGGAGATTTTAAAATCACCTACCTGAACCTTGGAAGCGAAGATGGTGGACCCTAGCTGCTCTGATTACCCCTCCCTGTCCAAAAAAACCCAGTCCCACCCAGTGTAAAATCCTGAAATAATGGAAATAGCCTCAGGTTTCAGAGACCTAGAGGAAGGGTGTAACCTAAGCAGTACAGAGTTTGAAGTGAAGGGCAGGAGGCCTCCCAAAAAGCCCCACATTGGTTGACTAGCAGGAGATCACAAAGCCCAGGGGGGTGGAGGCAACAAGCCCTAATACCAGAAGCCAGGGTGTGCCTTAGTACCACCAGGGGAATCTTCAGACACCAGTGTTGCCAACTGCCAGCTGCTGAGCCTGCCTGAGCTGTAGCCCAGAGACACAGAGGTGGAAGAAAACCTGAAGTGGCCAGACCACCCCTCTCCCACACTTTACTTTGTGAGCCTCAGGGAAACTTAGGGGAAACACTGAGAGTGCTGGCATTGGCCTCAGTCTAGACAACCAGAGAACACAAAGTCACAGCCAGGCCCTTAGCTCCCAGCCTGAGAAGCAAAGTCAGGAAACAGGAAATCACAATGGGTAAGAAGGAAGCTGAGAAATAAAAACTAAGAAAAATGATCCAGTCTTATGGTAGCAAGAAAGAACAACCACATACAGAGGACAACATGGGGTCTATACTCACACCTTGGACCGCAGAAGGAAATATGAAATGGTCTCAAGCCCAAAAAGGACTCTTGGAGGTGCTCAAGGAAGATTTTAAAAGCTAAATCAGAGAGGTAGAAGATAAATTTAAATCTACATTGACCAAATTGGAAAAAAATCTCACTGAAAAAAAAACATATCCTTAAAAAGTAAAATTTGTGAACTGGGATGGGAGGTTCAAAATCTAACTGGAGAAAATATCTCCCTAAAAATGAAATCTGAACATATGGAAAAGGAGCTTCAAAAACAAATCAAGGTAAATAATTCACTAAAAATTAGAATCAGTCAAATTGAAGCTAAGAACTCTATGATGCATTGAGTCAGCCAAAAAAAAAGATGGAAAAATTAGAAGTGTAAAATATCTCACAGGAAAAACAAATGACCTGGAGAACAGATCCAGAAGGATCTAAGGATCCTAAGAATTATTGGTCTACCAGAAAGCCATGAAGAAAAAAGCAACCTGAATAACATCCTCCAAGAGATTTTCAAAGAAAACTGTCCTAATGTAAGGTCCTAGAATCAGGGGGTACAAATTCCTAGAGGAGAGGTTAAGGGAATTAGAGGAAGAAATAGATAGCAAAACTATATTAGTGGGGGACCTCAATCTCCCCTCTCTGAACCTGATAAATCTAACCTCAAAATAAAGATGAAAGAAGTTGGGCAAATAGAATTTTAGAGAAGCTACATATGATAGATCTCTAGAGAAAATTGAATGGGGATAAAAAGGAATATACCTTCTTCTCAGTGGTACATGGCACATACACTAAAATAGAACAGGTCCTAGGGCATAAAAACCTCACAATTCAGTGTGGAAAGGCAGAAATATTAAATGAATCTTTCTCAGATCATGGTGCAGCAAAAATCATATGCAATAAAGGGCCATGGAAAGATTGACTAAAACTAATTGGAAATTAAATAATCTCATCCAAAACAATGAGTGGGTCAAACAAGAAATTATAGAAACAATCAGTAACTTCATTCAAGAGAATGACCATAAGGAGAAAGCATACCAAAACTAGCAGGATGCAGCAAAGGCAGTTCTTAGGGGCAGTTTTATATCCCCGAATGCATACATGAATAAATTAGAGTAAGTGGAGGTAAATAAATTGGGATTAAAATTGAAAAAGCTAGAAAAAGGAACGAGTTGAAAATCTGCATTAAATACTAAATTAGAAATAATGAAAACCAAAAGAGAGATGAAAAAATTAAAATTAAGAAAATAGCTAAATTAATAAATAAAGCTAAGAGAAGGTTTTGTGAAAAAATCAATAAAGTTGGTAGATCTTTAGTCAATATAATAAAAAAAGAAAGAAGAAAACCAAATTACAAGTATCAAAATGAAAAAGGTTGAATCTACCTCCAATGAAGAGGAAATTAAAACAATAATTAGGAATTATTTTGCCCAATTGTATGCACATAAATTTGACTATCTTAGTGAAATGGATAAATATTTTCAAAAATATAAATTGCCAAGATTAACTGAAGAGGAAGTAAATTTCTTAATTAACTCCATCTCAGAAAAAGAAATCAAACAAGCCATCAACGAAATCCTGTAATGTAATGCCAAGGAAAGGCAACTTCCCAAGGTTCAAAATACCAGCATAGGTGCTCTCCATTTTATTCAGTGACAAACCAAGAACAGAGAAGATCAAAACATGACATCATTCAAAATACAGCATTTACTAAGTGTGATTAAATAATCTCCAAGTACTACTCCACCCCAGGACCTTCCATTCATTCAATCAATTACAAAGTCCCTGTTCTAAATACTACTCCACCCCTAGGCTGTACCTTCATTTAGTCCACCACTGAGCCCCTCTTTTCAAATGGAGATTAGTTTCCAAACATAAGTAAAGTACCTTCATTTGTTCAATCACAGAGCACAAAAAGGTCAAAAGTTCCCCACCCCTGGATCACAATTGAATCTACCCCAGAGTTACATCAAGTTTAAGCACAGCACTTAATACCCAAATGGAGGTCTTTTCTTCATCTTGACATAAGGCAAGTTCTCATCAATCTTAGTTCCTGGGGAGACAAGGCTTAGCAAGGCCACAAAATACATTGCCATTCCCTTCATTAATTCATCCTCTGTCTGTAGAACAGTCCTAGAACCCCTGAAAACATTAGCAAAACCCTCTCCCAGGATTTCTGTAAACATACAACAAGAAAATCCTTCTTCAGGGCTTCTGAACCAACAGAAAGGTTCCCAGACCCCTGCAACAACAGCACTGTCCTTCACCAGTGGACAGTATTCACTCTCTGTCTGCAGGACAGTCTCAGGAGCTCTTAGCCAACAGCCAGGTTCCAGGACTTCTTCAACAAAAGGACTGTCTTTCACCAGTGGACAAATCTGGCAAAACAACATCAAAACAGAAAAACAAAGTACCAGCAAAACAGCCATGTCTCCTCAGTCCTTGGCAGCTCCGGGGGCAGGTCTCAAAAGTCCAGGGCAATTCAAAGTGGCCCCCAGCAATTCTCTCAGTCTCTCTCTCTGCCTCCACGAGGGTGCTGCTTCCAAAAGGTTCTTCTGCCTCTCTCTTGTCTCTCCAAATCTATGTCACCAGCTCCTCCCAGTTCAGGACTCTCTTTTCAAGTCAACAAGTCTATCCCACAGGTGGGATTAACAAGCTCTGGGTTTTAACACAATCAATTTGAAAACCAAGCCAATACAGGGGAATCTTTAATTGCCATTACTATCACAACTCCCTAGGAAAAATTCTCCAGGGCCAGATGGATTTACCCATGAATTCTATCAAACATTTAAAGAACAATTGATTCCAATACTCTACAACCTATCTGGGAAAAATGGTGAAGAAGGAATCCTACCAAATTCTTTTTATGATGCTAATATGGTACTGATACCTAAATCAGGAAGAGAGAAAATGGAGAAAGAAAAGTATGGACCAATTTCCCTCATGAATATAGATGCAAAAATTTTAAATAAAACATTAGATAAAAGACTACAGAAACTTATCACAGAATAATACACTTTGATGAAGTTGAATTTATTTCAGGAATGCAAGTATGGTTCAATATTAGGAAAACTGTCAGTACAATTGATCACATCCACAATAAAACTAGCAGAAATCATAGGATTATCTTAATGGATTCAGAAAAGGCTTTTGACAAAATACAACATCTATTCCTATTAAAAACACTAGAAAGTATAGGAATAAATGGTTTCTACCTTAAAATAATAAGTAGCATCTATTTAAAGCCATCAACAAGTATTATATGTAATGGGGATAACCTAGTAACATTTCCAATAAGATCAGGAGTGAAACAAGGATGTCCACTATCACCTCTCTTATTCAATTTGGCACTAGAAATATTAGCAGGAGCAAATAGAGAAGAAAACAAAGTTGAAGGAATCAAATTTGACAAAGAAGAGACTAAGCTATTACTCTTTGCAGATATATGATGATATACTTAGAGAATCCTAGAGAATCAAGCAAAAAACTACTTGAGACAATAAATAAGTTTGGCAAAGTTGCAGGATATAAAACAAACCCATATAAATCATCAGCATTCCTGTATATTTCTATTGAAATCCAACAGCAAGATATAGAAAGAGAAATCTCATGTAAAGCTATTTTAGACATTATAAAATATTTGGGAATCTACATTCCAAAATGAACTCAGGACCTATATGAACACAAAGACAAAACACTTTTCACACAAATAAATTCAGATCTAACTAATTGGAAAAATGTCATCTGCATGTGGTTGGGTTGAGCTAACATGATAAAAATGACCATTTTATCTAAATTAAATTACATATTTAATACCATAACAATCAATCTACTAAAATGTACTTTATAGAGCTAGAAAAAAATTGCAACAAAATTCATTTGGAAGAGCAAAAGGTCCAGAATATCAAGGGAATAAATGAAAAGAAATGCTAGGGAAAGTGGTCTAGCCATTCCAGATTTTAATCTGTATCATAAAGCACAAGTCATCAAAACTACTTGGTACTGGCTGAGGAATACTGTAGTAGATCAAGGAATAGAATGGGCACATGAGACTCAGCAGTCAATGACTATAGTAATCTACTGTTTGATAAACCCAAAGACCCCAGTTTTGGGGGTAAGAGCTCACAATTTGACAAAAACTGATGCAAAAGCTGAAATATAGTATGGCAGAAACTGGGCATAGACCATTATCTAACAATGTATATTAAAATCAAGTCTGAATGCAAGGAATACTATTACCTGTCAGATTTATGGAGAAGGGAAGATTTTGTGACCAAATAAGTTTTAGAGACAATTATAAAATACAAAATGGGTAATTTTGATTACATTACATTGAAGAGTTTCTCTACAATCAAAACCAATGTAACCAAGATTAAGAGGGAAGTGGAAAATTGGGAAAGAATTTTTACAACTAGTGTCTCTGATAAAAATCTCATTTCTAAAATATACAGAGAACTGAATCAAATGTATAAGAATACAAGTCATTCCCCGAATGATAAATGGTAGAAGGATATGGACAGGCAGTTTTCAGAGGAAGAAATTAAAGATATCTATAAGCATATGAAAAGAATGCTCTAAATTACTATTGATTAAAGAAATGTAAATCAATATAATTCTGAGGTACCACATCCCACCAGTCAGATTGGCTAAGATGACAAAAAAGAAAAATGATAAATGTTGGAGAGGATGTGGAACAATTGGAACACTAATGCTTGTTGGTGGAGTTGTGAATTGATTCAACCATTCTGGGGAGCAATCTGGAATTGTGCCCAAAGGGCTATAAAAAGGTGTATACCCTTTGACCCAGCTATACCACTTCTAGGGTTGTATCCCAAAGAGATCATAGAAGTGGGAGGAAGACCTGTGTGTAGAAAAATATTTATAGTAGCTCTTTTTGTGGTGGCAAAGAATTGGAAATCAAGGGGATGCCCATCGATTGGGGAATGGCTAAACAAGTTGTGGTATATGAATATAATGGAATACTATTGTGCTATATGAAATGAGGAGCAAATGGATTTCATATTTACCTGGAGAGACTTATAAAAACTGATGTCGAGTGAGAAGAGCAGAATCAGGAGAAATTTGTACAGAATTACAGACACAACATATGTGTGATGACTAACTTTGATAGACTTGGCTCTTCTCAGCAATGCAAGATATATAAGACAACTCCAAAAGACTCATGACGGAAAGAGATGTCTATATTCAGAGAAAGAACTACAGAGTTTGAATGCAGATTGAAGCAAACTATCTGCTCTCTTTTTTTTTTTTGTTTGGTTTTGTTTCCCCTTTCCCATTGTTTATTCCATGGTTATAATCCTTCTTTACAATCTAACTAATGTCAAATGTGAAAGTATTTGCAGATCCTATAATCGATTGCATACCACGGGGCGGGGGCGGGGAAGGGAAGGAGAGGGAAGGGGAGAAAATTTGAAACTCAAGGGACTGTGGAACTGAATCTTGTAAACTAAAAGTAGACAAATTAATAAAGACCAAAAAAAAAAATAAAGCAAAATCAATTTGTACCAATACTTTCAAGTATTTTTTCATAAGGATATAGATAGCTTTCTTTTAAAAAATTTAAATTTCTTTATTTACTTTTAGTGTACAACATTTAGTTCCACAATCACTTGAGTTTCGAAATTCCCCCCCCTTCCCCCCATGGCAGAATGTAATCAAATGTAGCTTCTACAAGTACCTTCATGTTGAACTTCAGTTATATTGTAAAAAGGATTATAAACAATGGTGTGAGCAATGAGAAACAAGGGGCAAAATAAAACAAAACACAAACAAGAGAGAGCAAATTGTTTGCTTCAGTCTGCAGACTCTGTAGTTCTTTCTCTGGATGTGAATATCCCTTTCCATCATGGGTTTTTTGTAGTTGCCTTCTAACTTTGTATTGCTGAGAGGAGCCCAGTCTATTAAAGTTAGTCATCACACATATGTCGTGCCTGTAATTGTGTACAAAGTTCTCCTGGTTTTGCTCTCCTCATTTAGCATCAGTTTGTATACATCTCTCCAGGTAAATATGAAGTCCATCCCCTCCTTATTTCTTATAGCACAATAGTATTCCATTACATTCATATATCACAACTTGTTTAGCCATTCCCCAATTGATGGGCATCCCCTTGATTTCCAATTCTTTGCCACCACAAAGAGTTCCTATAAATATATTTGTATATATGGTCCTTTCCTGCTTCTATGTTTTCTTAACAGAAATGAGTGTGGTACTTTCTCAAAAATTTTTTTTCCACATCCAATAATATTACACACACATTTGCATATTTACTTTTATTATTGATGTAATCAAATAATAGTTTTATTCACATTTAACTGTCACTGTATGCTTGGTTCAAAGTCCATTTGATCTTAATATATAATCTTCAAAATATATTATCGCAATCTTTTAGGTAGTATTTTATTTAAGATTTTTGAATCCACATTCATTAATGAAATTTGTCTATAATTTTCTTTATCTGTTTTTACTCTTCTTGATTTAGGTATTAATGTCATATTTGTTTCATAAAAGTTTAGTGGGATCCTTTATTTATAATTCCAAACAATTTATTTAACATTGGAGTTAGTTGATCTTTAACTGTTTCATAGAATTCTCTTGTAAATCCAGTGGTCCTGGTACTTTTATTTTAGGTAGCTTATTTATGACCTGTTCAATTTCTTTTTATAAAATAGGTCTATTTAGATATTTTATTTCTTCTTCTGCTAACCTAGGTCATTTACATTTTTTGTAAATATACTTCCATTCTTTCATTTCACTGAAGTTATTAATTTATTGTCATATAATTGAGCAAAATATCTTCTTATAATAACTCCTCATAATATACTCTTTAACATTATTCACCCCTAGCATAAGACTTGCTTTCGTTGTAGGAAAGCTTTGTAGCTCCAAGAAAATATTGCATATTTGCACTGGAGAGAATGTTTGCAAAGGGAAACGTTGTTTGGTAATTTTATATATCTCTGTATTTAAATTTTCATCTCTTTCCATGTATTTCTATATCTACCAAATATACATGCATATATGTGGTTGTCTGTATGTGCATAAATGTGTGTATACATAAAGATATAGATTATTTTTATAATATATGTATACATAATTATTTGACTATATAATGTAGACTATATAGGTTATATTTTAATTATAACTTATATTATTACAATATATTATAATTATATTCTATTAGTATATACTATATAATATGCAATAACTAACATAAATATTTTATATTAGACACTTAAGTATCCCATTATATGATTTTATAATGTAATTATTTTCATTTAAATTCTAATAATGTAACTATAATATATAATTAAATTATATGCACATATATACATATAAGCATGTGTGTACATACAAATGTACACATATACACATATATGTAACATTTTAATCAGGCACTGTGCTAGGTGACAAATATAAAAAGATAAGAACAAAAGAGTCCCTGTTCTCCAAGACTTTAAAATCGGTCAGGTGAGAAAACATGTAACATTGAAATCAATCAAAAATAAATAAAATACAGTTTAGGGAGGGAGGATTATGTCCATATTGAGAAATTTGGATTAATCTATATATGCAAAGAAATGAAGCCTGAGATTTTAGGGACCTCTCTGTAGCAGGAAGTTAGGTGGTACCATGGAGTCTGTTTTCTTGACTGTGGCTGTCAGGTTTACTCTTCTGGGTGTCTCAACTCAGTGATAGTTTGCCTCCTTTTTATTCCCTTCTCTTCTGTAGGTTGTTGTTGTTGTTCAGTAATTTCAGTTGTGTCTGTCTCTTTGTGACCGCATTTGTGGTTCTTTGGGAAAAGTACGGGAGTTTGCCATTTCCTTCTCCAGCTCATTTTACAGATGAGAAACTAAGGCAAACAAGATTAAGTGACTTGCCCAGGGCCATACAAATTGTACATATCAAAGACTAGATTTGAACTCATAAAGATGAGTTTTCCTGACTCCAAGTTCAGCACTTTTTTTTTTTTTACTGTGCCACTTAGCTGCTCCCTCCTATGGGTTATGAAGTGTCTTTGACAGTTAGTGGTTTGGGAGAATAGAAAGAACTCAAAAGGTAATACTATAGGGAATTGAAAATGCTTGGACCCCAGGGGTTTAAAACAATTGGACTCCTTAGAAATAAAAGCACTTAGGTGCCAGATGGCATGGTGTCTGGATGGTTATTCAGGATTGGGAGGAAAATGGGGAAGCTGCATTGTAAGGAAGCAGTTGAAATAATTCTAGATTGAATCAATCATCAACTAAATTGTTTCCTGGGTAGCTAGGTGGTTAATGATGACTCAGGAGGGTTGGTGGGAATGGTTCAGAAAACACTAGGTAATGATGGGCCTTATAATAAAGAGAGAGAGAAGAATAAGGAGAGGGAGAGGGAAAGGAAAAGGAGAGACAGAGAGAGAGAGACAGAGACAGAGAGAGAGAGACAGAGAGACAGAGACAGAGAGAGAGAGACAGAGAGATAGAGAGACAGAGACAGAGAATGGTAGAATGGGATAATTAGATAGTCTAGGCTGTCAATTGCAGAAATGTTTCTGTTCTCTCTTTCTTTTCCCTTCCACAACTCATTCTTAACTCATCACATTGGAGAAGATTAAAATTAAGAAGAAACTATGATTCTATCCATCTGGAAGAACTGAGAACTTAAGGGGAATCCTAGCCCAATTGTTGTTGTTGTCATAGTACCAGAATGTGCAACATTGAACAAATTAGTAAACTATTCTAAACCTCAATTTCCTCTTCTATAAAACAGGGATAATAATAGCACCTACCTAACAGGGTTGTTTTGAAGAAAACACATATGAAAGCACTTTGAAAATCTTAGAATGTGATGTACATGTAAGTCTAAATTATTATTCATTGTAATATTGTTTATCATCACCATTATCTATTGACCTTAAAAATTTGGAAATGGGATGCCTACTGCATTTGAGTGCTTAAAATGAGAAGTGTGCTTAGTCAAGATAACAGAGTGAAAAAGAAGGGACTCACGCGAACTTGCTCATAAATTGCTTCTGTTAGATCTAAAAAGTGAATCTGAACAAATTTTAGAGTGGCAAAATACATTAGGAGACAGAGTGTGGCAGATTTCCAGCCCAGGACAACATGGAAGATCCATGGGTATGATTTGTTGAGCACAGCACAGGGCCTGGAGTGTGCAGACCCCATCATAGTGGAGCCAGAGTGAGCCCAGGCAAAATTGCCACTGCAGTGGCAATTCCCAAACCTTTCATTGCAGGAAACATCTCTGTCAGAGCTGGGAAGGAGACAAGCACAGGGCCTGTGGCAGTGGCAACAGCTACTCCTGGAGCTATGAGCCACAGTTTAAATATCTAAAAGCCACCTACTTGAACTTCCGGGAGGCAGGATGGTGGAAAAAATGATAGGTGCCCTCATCCCTGCCTTGTTAACCTTGAAAATCCCAGAGAATATTGCCCCATGGTAAAATCCTAAACTAGTGAAACCCTGCCAGAGCCTTGGGGGATCTTCAGGAAGGGTGTAGCTGTGACTACGCTGAGGCTGAAGAGGACCAGTGCAGGCTGGGAGCCATCTCAACAAGCCCCACCTCAATGGACCAGCAGGAGATCCTGAACTCCAGGTGGTAGAGTCACTAACACCAGAACCCCAGGTGTGACTTTGCAAAGGAAGGGGAATCTGTAGGCACCAGCATGGTGCTAACCACCAGCATCTGAATCCACCTGAGCTCTAGTCCAGGGAAGGTGGATACTTGAAGCAGCCAGACCAGGAGGTACAAAACCTGACTGGAGAAAATAAATCATTAAAAGTAAAAATTGGTCAAATGGAAAAAGAGATAGAAAAACTGAGGAAAGCAATTTGATAAAAATTAGAATTAGACAAGCTGATGGTAATGACTCTATGAAGCATCAAGAATCAGTCAAACAAAATATAAAGAATGAAAAAAAATAGAAGAAAATGTAAACTATCTCTTTGGAAAAAAAAAAAAAACAACTGACCTGGAAAATAAATCCAGGAGAGATACTCTAAGAATTATTGGTCTACCAGAAAGCCATGATGAAAAAAGAGCCTGGACTGTATCTTCTAAGAAATCATCAAGGAAAAGTGCCCTGAGGTCATGAACCAGAGGGTAAAATAGTCCTTGAAAGAATCCACCAAACACCTTCTGAAGGAGATCCTAAATTGAAAAGCTCAAGGAAGATTGTGGCAAAATTCCAGAATTGTGAAGTCAAGAAAATAACACTACAAGCAGCCAGAAAGAAACAATTCAAATATCATGGAAGTACAGTCAGGATCACAGAGGACCTTGAATCTTCTACATTAAGAGATTGGAGGGATGGGAATATAATATATCATAAGGCAAAGGAACTTGCACTACAACCAAGGATCAAGTACCCAGCAAAATTGAGAATGATCTTTCAGGAAAGGAGATGAACATTGAATGAAATAAGGGATTTCCAGACATTCCTGATGAAAAAGTCAGAGCTCAAAAGAAAATTTGATTTTTGAATACAAGACTCAAAAGAGACATATAAAGGTAAACAGGGAAACACACACACATACACATACACAACTTGTTATTTAATAAGAGCAAACTCTTTACATCCCTATATGGGAGGATGATACCTGTTGATCTTGAGAATTGTTTAACTATTATGTCATCTAAAAGGGATAGATAGGTAGATAGATAGATAGATAGATGGATAGATAGATAGATAGATAGATAGATAGATAGATAGATAGATAGATAGATAGATAGAGATAGAGTATATGGGTATAGTTAACTGATGAGATGATGAAAAACTAATTAAGGGATGCAAAGGGATTGTAATGGGAGAAGGGGAAAGGAGGCAGAAAAGGGTAAATTAAGTCACACAAAGAGATACAAAACATATTACAATAGAGGGAAGGAAGGGAGGGAGATGAGCATTGTATGAGCTTTACTCTCATTGACTTTGGTTCAAGGAGGGAATCACCCTCAGTTAAGTATAGGTGAAGAGACACAAAAGCTTCTTATAGTAGAGGCAAAGAAGGTGGGGAGAAGAGCATTGTTTGAGATTTGCTCTCATTGTATTTTGTTCAAGGAGGGAGTAATACCCTTTTTTAAGGTAAAGAAATCTAACTTTCCCTACAGGCAGTAGAAGGGGAAAGGGAAATGAAAAGTAGGGGTGGTTAGAAGGAAGGGAAGAAATAATAAGGAAAAAGGGTAAGGAAAGGGAGGGGGGCTAATAAGAAGAGAATATTGATGGAGGTGGTGGTCAAAAGCAAATATCTTTTGAGGAGGGGAAAGAAGAAGGGAGAAATCATAAATGGGGGAGATAGGATAGAGAGAAAGACACAGTAATCATAACTGTGAATTTGAATGTGATGAAATCTCCTGTAAAATGGAGGCAAATAGCAGAATGGATTAAAATTCATAATCCTACAATATGTTGTTCAGAAAAAACACATTTGAAACAGGGGGATACACATGAGGTAAAGGTAAAAGGCTGGAGTAGAATATATTATGCTTCAGTTAAAGTAAAAAAAAAGCAGAGGTAGCAAGCCTAATCTAAGAGAAAGAAAAAAACAAAAAGAGATCTAATTAAAAGAGTTAAGGAAGGAAACTATATCCTACTAAAAGGCATCATTGAAATGAAATAATATTTTCAGTAAACATATAGGCACCAAGTGGAATAGCATCCAAATTCTTAGGGGAGAAGTTAAGGTAGTAAGAGGAAGAAATAGAAAGCGAAATGATACTAGTGGGGGACCTCAACCTCCCCATCTCTGAAGAAAGAAGTTAAGGAGGTGAATAAAATTTTTTAAAAGGTAGATATGATAGACCTCTGGAGACAATCGAATGGGGATAGAAAGGAATATACCTTCTTCTCAGTGGTATATGGCACATACACAAAAATTGACCATGTACTAGGGCACAAAAACCTCACACTCCAGTGTAGAAAGGCAGAAATATTAAATTCATCTTTTCAGTTCATGATGCCATAAAAATTATATGTAATAAAGGACCATGGAAAGATTTCCTAAAAACTAATTGGAAACTGAATAATATAATCCTAAAGAATGAGTGAGTCAAACAACAAGTCACAGAAACAATCAATAACTTCACTCAGGAGAATGAAAATAATAAGACAAGATAGCAAAACATATGGGATGCAGTGAAAGTCCTTCTTAGTGGAAATTTTATATCTCTGAATGCTTACATGAATAAAATAGAGAAAAAGGAGATCAACAAATTGGACACACAACTATAAAAGCCAAAAAAAGAATAATTGAAAATTCCCAAATAATTACCAAACTAGAAATATTGAAAACTGAGAGATTAATAAAATTTAAATTAAGAAAACTATTGAACTAATAAATAAAACTGTTTACCAATAATGTTGATAAACCTTTAGTCAATTTGATTTAAAAAAGAGAGAAGAAAACCAAATTACTAGTATCAAAAATAGAAAGGGATAATTTTCCTCCTATGAAGAGGAAATTTGAACAATAATTAGGAATTATTTTGCCCAATTATATATGCTCATAAATTTGACAGTCTTGGTGAAATGGATGAATATTAGCAAAAATATAAATTTCCACATCAATGGAAGAAGTAAAATGCTTAACCCCATCCCAGAAAAAGAAATTGAACAAATCATCAATGAATTCCCTAGGAAAAAATCTCCAGATGTTTTTCAGATGGATTTACAAGCAAATTCTATCAAAATTAAAAAAAAAAAACTGATTTCTTTTTTTTAAAGCAGTTGGGGTTAAGTAACTTTCTCAAGGTTACACAGCCAGTTATTTTGTGTGGGTGCCAAGTATCTGAGGCCAGAACCGATTCTGGGTCTCCCGACTCCAGGGCTGGCAATCTTACTCACTGAGCCACCTGGCCGCCCCAAAAACAATTGATTTCAATACTTGATAGACTATTTGGGAAAACTGGTGAAGAGGAAATCCTACCAAATTAATTTTATGATACAAATGTGATATTGATACCTAAACTGGGAAAAGCTAAAACAGAGAACGAAAATTATAGACCAATTTCCCTAATGAATATAGATACAAAAAATTCTAATATAATATTAGCAAAAAGATCACAACAACTTATCATGAGAATAATACATTTTGATCAGGTAGGGTTTATTCAAAGAATGCAAGGCTGGTTCAATATTAGAAAAAACTATCGGTATAATTGATCATAATAACAACAAAACTAGTAGAAACCATATGATTATCTCAAGAGATATAGAAAAAGTTTTTGACAAAATACAACACCCATTCCTATTAAAATGAGAAATGACATCAGCTCATCTCTCACCTGAAGCATAAATTCCCTCTACACAAACCTTCCTGACCCCCAAAACACCTCCTCCATTGACTTACAACAATAGTGCCTGAATTGCATTAATACTGATGCCTTGGAACTTTAAAACTTTTTAAGTTTCACTGCAAATACACAGAAATTCAGATATTAATTTAAAGATGATTTTATCAGGTGCTAGTCAACTAAGAGCTAGGCTTTGTGGGAATGAGGCACAGGAGAGAAACCTAGGAGGGGAAAACACAGGTGGTAGGAGGAGTAGATGAAGGTCATGAAAGGAAGAAGGGACAACCAAAGACAAATCCAAAAGACTTTTTTTCCCTATTAGCCTCTAATTGTCTGATTTAATACTTGAAATCTTTTTTTTTTCCTTATAGGATCATAGGAGCACAGATTTAGAACTAGGAAGGATCATAGAGGACAACCTTTTATGAATGAGAAAACAAATAGAGAAAGATCCAGGAACCTTCAGATCTAAAATTTTGTAGTCTTTAAGAAAATTTTCTTACAATCAGGAAACCTCAGGATTGGAAAAGTTCTTAAGATCTTTTCTTACTCCCATCTCCATCTCCAGCCTTTCTCCTATCTGAGAAAGTTTAGCTTTTAGGCTTGATTAGTGGCATATAATAAATACATTAGCCCTCATTTATGGAAGGCTTTACACAATGTGATGGAAAGCATATAGTCCTGAGTCAGATCAGGATTCTGATTCCTGTCATGCCAGCAAATTCCAAACTGTTTGGAACACAGTAAACATTTTATAGATGCTCCTCCTCTTCTCTTTTTTGCCTCTTCCCTCCTTCTGTACTATTCTCCTCTCCATTCCATTGCATATGCTTTTAGGAGTCCATTCCCTATGAATGATAGGGATTTCTTGGGTCTAGGACACAACTTCTTTACTTATTTAATAAACGCTTACTAACTATAAGACTTGTACACTTGATGGTGATTTTCCAGTTTTCCAAGTACCCTCCTTTTGCCCTGAGTAGCTAAATAGACAAGTTGGTCACAAGCATTGTTTAGAAGTTTAGATTTGTGTCAGGCAATCATTCAGCTAGAGCTTTTTCCAGAGATTTCGGGAAATCCCTGCCAGAGGTTTCAGGATGAAATGACTAGGCTCCCACGTTCCTCAGCAGAGCAGACATAGCTGGCTGTCTAGACAGACTATGTAGTTCTGGGTTGCCTTATGCTCATTACTATATGCAACACTGCTGTGATATGCTCAGATATGCCTTCCAGCTAAGGGCAAAGTACAGTATTTGATTCAATGTAAAGAGCTGACAGCCAGAACAAAAACAGTTGATCAGCAGGGTGCAGTGAGTGCTAGCCCTAGGAGGAGATACAGCAGCAACAGCTAAATCAGAATAAATAGCAGACTTGGCAGTGTTCTCAGAGCAGCAGCAGTGATGGTACAGGGTCACAGACACTTAGAGGCTGAAGGCATCTTAGAGGCAATATTACCCACCACTCTCTATCTTACACACAACGCTTTTGTCAGCAAAGCACTGTGGATGACAAAATGCAGTAATCCTTAGGTCAAAAGGCAATGCCCAGGGGTCTGGAGGTGATATTGGAAGAACAGATGATAAGCCTGTAGAAATTTCTTTGGCATGTCCCTATCTAACTGATCTTAAAGTCCTAAATATTATCAGAGCAAAAATTGAACAGTGGGGGAAAGGAGATGAGTCAGGTCAGGTCTAAACAAGGAATAACTCTGAAGAAAGAACCAGTCCCTATCCTACTGAGATTTCAGACTCTACCTCCTCCACCCTGACTATCCATATCCAATATTGTTTTCAAACTCCCTGCCTTCTGGTGAGACTTCTCAAGCATTGAATGTTAGTCCTGGAATACATGTAGCAGTATAACTAGTCTAACCTCATCAGTTTGCAGATGAAAAAGCTGAGGTCTGTGGAGAAGAAATCACTTGCCCAAAGTCACATAGACTGGAGGTTGCAGAGTCACAAATGGAAATCAGACCTGCTGTAGATATCCAGTACAATTGGGAAAGTAAATTAATGCATACCTTTATTATCCATTTTACAAAGTAAACACAAAGGGTCTGATAAACCAATATTTTTTTTTCCCTTGTAGAACATAGTTAAATATGCCTGAATTTTCTAAGGAAGGATTTATTTTCCATTTCAATGATAAGGTGATTCTGTATTAACTGATCATCTTCCCATAAAAAAAGTGTTTTCTCAAAACATTCTGTCCCAAAGATATTGGTTTATATTGTTGGGCTACTGACAAGGCTAGTTTTATAAGGAGACAAAGAGGGAGGCAGTTGAAAATGTATGATAGACATTGGACAAAATATATGCTCCAGTTTTGTTCACAGGTGCTTGAAAATGTATCATTAAACTTTAATTCTTTGGATTAGACTTGTCAAAATGCAAAAACCCATGGTCAAAGTCACATATTAAGATTTATGCTGCAAATGAGGATCTGACAAAATTTTCTGAGAGCAATGACGGAGGAAAGATAGAGAAGGTAAGGGGTATTGGACAGGAGGTGGAGCAAGAGGAAGAAAACAAAGAACAGGATGGTTAATAAAGGGTTAGCCTCTGAGCAGGTTAAGAGTTTTCACCTAATTCACAAATTTTCCAGTGGTCATTCCTGAGCTTAGAAGTTTCATTAATCAGACATGTATTTTATAAACAATACCATTAATCTTGCTGGTGATGAACTGGATGCAACATATGACGAAATATGGAGAAGAAAAGGAATAGGCAATATCATCAAGAAATTAAATGATAGTTCAAAAGCAAATCAGCTACTCATGGTGAGGGAAGGGGGTGACAGGTAGATAACGGAAATGTTCCATTGGTACCCTTTCCCAAGGAGGAGAAGATAAAGAGTTACTCCTGCATATTGGATGTATTCTTAGTGGTGAATTTATTCAAGGACATGGTCAAGAGTTACATAGGATAAACAAGAATGGAAGGCTTGTGATCTGCATTAATGGAGCGAACTTCCAAAATTGTGAAAACTTGGATCCATTTGGAAATAACTTTGAAAAAGTCATATACACTTTGTGCCTCAATATGTCCTCTTGTAAAAATGAACATCTTCAACTTTTTTCATGATGAAATAGGAAAATAAATGTGTCTATTTGCTTTTCATGATCAAACTTGCAATATTTTATCTTTCTGTCCTTTTGGAGTTTTTATGTTTTTGCATAAAATTCATATTCCCCTCATTTTTTTCCATCTCTTGGAGTGTAATGTTGTATGACAAATTCATTCTTTTTTGTCAAGCTAAAAGCTATAATATGTCTTGGATTATTTGCAATAACTATTAATAAGTCACTATTGAAACCCAGTGTCCTCCATATAAATGAAAATCTGAGTACTCTGTACACTTTTAATGTACTTTATGAATAATTACTACTGCTTATAAAACCTGTTTAATATGCCCAAAGACTTAAAGTCAAGACTTCATTGTTACCCTTTCCTGGGGAGAGGGGAAGGATCTTTACCATTTTCATGGATGCCAATTTCTTACTGGCACCCATTTTTACGCTTCCTAGAACTATTCAAATCTTTGTCACAGTAGGAAGATCATTGGTAGGGATTCAAAAGATCTGGGTTACAGTTCTACCAATCATTAAGTGAGAGACTTTGGGCAAGTTACTTCCCCTCTTTGGGTTTCTGTTTCTTTATTATAAAGCTAATAGGTACAACTAGAATACTAGACCAAGGTCTCAAATAGACATTTTGTAATTGTTTTATATTTATAGCCTCAAAAGTCTTAGTGAAGTTTGAAGTTTTAGTAACTTAAACTACACTGATATTTTAGGATACACTATCTATTCCCTTTTCCTCTCTCTCTCTCTCTCTCTCTCTCTCTCCCCTCTCTCTTTCTCTTTTTTTTCTCCCTCTCCTTCTCTCTCTCTCTCCTTCCCTCCCCCCTCCCCCCCCCCCCTTCCCTCCTTCTTTCTTCCTT
>NW_027187316.1:1209354-1278753 GCF_028583685.1 Petaurus breviceps papuanus
TCTCTCTCTCTCTCTCTCTCTCTCTCTCTCTCCTCTCTCTCTCTCTCTCCTCCCTCCCTCCCTCTCCCTCTTACTTTTTTTCTTTCTCTCCTTTTTTTCTTTCTTGCCTAATATGATTTCACGAGTAAAGGAAAATCCTGGTATGGTCACTGTGCCATATAGAAAAAAATTATCCTTGCATCACAATCTTAGAAGGATGCTTGGGGAACAGAAAGGTTACATGGCAATCCAGATCATATAGCTGATACATGTCAGCAGTAGGACTTGAATTCAGGTGTGTTGTTTTTGGTTTGTTTTAAGGTCAGATATCTATCCACTAAATCTTTTTGCCTCTACTAATTCTTTCTTGGAATTATCACTTCTAGATCCAGAAAGGACTTTAGACATCAAGGAATCACAGGACCTTAGATCTAGAGTTGAAGGGACCTAAAAATGATGTACTATAATCTAATCCTATGTTTATAGATGAGGAAATTGAAGTAGCATGGGAGCAATAAAGGGGCACTAATGTTTAGTGACTGAGTACCTAGGTTTGAACACTAATATTTAATTACCTGTATGAGTACATGACTTCCTCTCCCCGGCTTTTAGTTTCCTCATCTGTAGAACTAGGATATTGTGCTAATAATTCTAGTTCCAAATTTTGTCATCTAGAATCTGACCTGAATGATTAAATGACTTGCCCAAAGTCATATAAGCTGTAAGTAGTGGAGTCAGGATTTGAACCTAGACCTACTTATTCCAAATCCAGCATGCTTTCCACTACTCCATGGTAGAGAATCACATCCAGATTATTTTATTTTAAATCCAATAAACTTTTCACTACACCAATATAGCTTTCATCTCCATTTGTCTTCACAGTAAAATCAAATCAACAAGCATCATTTAGCACTTACTATCTGTTAGGCATTACGCTAAGTGTCAGGGATGCAAAGAAAGGCAAAGACAGTCCCTGCTCTCCAGGAGTTCACATTCTAAGGAGACCAAGAAAGGAAGCTGAAAAGGTTGGAGGAGGGCTATGGAACAGGGAACATGATAGACAAGGTACGAGAGGAAATGGATTCTCAGAAACATTACAGGAAAAAGTCTGGGATAGTCAAGAGGACTGCCTAGACATCAGTGAAGACTTGGCTAATCTGAGTGTTCTCCTGTGGTTGTTAATAGAATTATGTATTTTTCTGAGCACAGGGCTACATTTATACTTTGGGAGATTTGAAGCATCCTGGTGTTGATTTGAGATCTCACAATTAGCTTATTTCTGAGGTTCCTCCCACCTGAAATTCTATGAATTGATTGAAGAGTCTAGGGAAATTTATGGTCTCTGTTTGCGTTTGGAGTCAGGAAAAGCCCGGTTTTATATCCTCCTTGAGAGAATTATTATCTGTATGTACTTGGGCAAATCACTTAACATTAGTCTTTACTTCATTATCTGTAGAATGTAAATAATATTAGAATTGTGAGGATCAAATGAGATAATATGTGTAAATCACTTTTAAAACTTTAAAGGACGATATAAATGTTAGCGATTCTCCATCTTTTCAGTTATGTATATATGACATGCAAACAACTGTTCAATTCAGTAAGAAAATCAGAAGTTAGGAACTCAAAAAAGATATCTCTGTGGCATAGACAAAATAGCCCCAATTGAAATATTCACTTTTTATCTATTTTATTGTTTATAAAGACATGGATATGAGTTAAAGGTCATATATAGGCTCATAGAACTAGAACTAATGGGACTTTAGAGGTCATCTGATGCATTCTCCCATTTTACAAATTAGAGATATGAGACTCATGGAATTGAGATACCCAATATGCCATAGGTATCTTTAAAATGTTAGGAGGAAGGTGATAAATGGATGCTTGCTAAGCATAGTAAGTTTTTAATTTGTTTTTCAGTATTTATTTTGAATCAAGGCTGAATGGAATAATGACAGAAGCATGAAAAGTAAAGTGTTGGACTTGAGGTAGAGAAATCAGGAGTTCAAAACCTATCTCTGGCATTTACTGCTTACATGACCCTGGGAAAAATCATATAACCTCACTCAACCTCAGTTTTCTCCTGTGTAAAATGGAAATAATAATAGCACCTATCTCCCATGGTGGTTGTAAGGATAAAATGAGATAAAATGATATAGCATATGTGAAGTACTACTACTACTAATGAAAAAAAAATATCTGCAAATGATCCTTGGGCATCTAGTTCCCATGAAGATATCAATGTTTTTACCCATGGTATGATACAGTGGAAAGAATATTTGATCTTCATTTTTAGCTCTGGAAAGCTATTGGTGCCCTTAGGCATATAATTTCTGGATCTCAAGTTTCTCATCTATAAAACAGAGAAGGTAAAGTCCATGCCATTTATGGCCATTTTTGATTCTAAAATCTAGGAATTTATAATCTGAATAAGAAGAAAGGTGTTGTACATGATAGAAACTCCATAACTGTTGGAATTGAATTGAATTGAAAGTCCAGGTTAAAGCCAGGCAGTAGTAAAAAGAAACTTGTCCTCTAATTTTCCCAAACTTCCATGCCATTAAGGAGGATCCCATTTTAAAACACATTTCAAGTATATTTGAAAATATACACTTAGTGTGAATTTTTATTACTTCGAATTATGTTTTTCTATCAAAATTTTAAGAATTGGCATGTACATCTATGCATTTTATAGATAAGCTTCTTTGAATCTGATCATGAGTTCAACTAATTTGCATTTAAATTAAGACAGTAAATAACCCCTGAATAAACTATTTGCCTGTGTAACAAATGATTAAACACTAACCAGTCACTGGGCAAGAGGAAGGGAGGGAGAATGAGAATCAAATGAAGAGCAAAAGACCCAAGAAATCCAAATAAAATTATTGCACATAGTGTGGTTGCCAGAGGAGATAACTAGGTCCTGGGAGTTAAAAAGGTAGACCTAAGGAAACTATGTTAAGCAGATCAAGTCACTGGAGTCCTATTAAGGGACAAAGGAAGGTAAAGGATAATAGATTTAGAATTGGGAGGGACTTCATTCAGAGACTACTGAACATAATCCCCTCATTTTATTTCATTATTTTATTTTATATTATTTTGATTTTTTTGGAGGGGGAGGACAGGGCAATTGGGGTTAAGTGACTTGCCCAAGGTCACACAGATGGTAAGCGTTAAATGTCTGAGGTTAGATTTGAACTCAGGTCCTCCTGATTCTGGGAATTGTCCCCTTCCTGTTTGTGACCTCAGGAGTGAAAACTAATGAGATTCATCTAAAATGGATCCTCCCCCTTCTAATAAATCACTTGATTTGCTTTAAAAGCTGGGTTGCTATCATATATAGAATAAAGATGGAACTAGGAGGACCAGTTAGAGCTAATGTTACCATGCATTAAGTCTGGTAACCTACTTTTGTGAGAGCATTTTGGATTCTCTCTTCCCACAATGATATGAAGTTCTAAAACCTGGTTTCTATAAGTCAGTCAAATTGTAGCAAGTATTTCCGGGTGTTTCTGAAATCTGCCTGCTCATCATTGTTTATAAAAAAAATGATATCCTAGGGACAGCTAGGTGGCACAGTGAATAGAGCACCAGCCCTGAAGGCAGGAGGGCCTGAATTCAAATCCAACCTCAGACATTTAACACACTCACTAGCTTTGTGACTTTGGGCAAGTCACTTAACCCCAATTGCCCTCCAAAAAAAAAGCAAAAAAAATGTATTCTATTACATTCATGTACCACAACTTGTTCAGCCATTTCCCAGTTGATGGACATCCCTTCAGTTTCCAATTATTTGCCACCAAAAAAGAGCTGCTATAAATATTTTTGTACATATGGGTCATTTTTCATTTTTTATGATCCCTTTGGAATACAAACCAGAAGTGGTATTGCTGAATCAAAGAGTATGCACAGTTATATAACCCTTTGGGCATAGTGCCAAATTATTCTGCAGAATAGTTGGATCAGTTCACAACTCCACTAACAATGCCTTAGTATTCCAATTTTCCTACATCTCCAACATTTATAATTTTCCTCTTTTGTCATATTAGTCAATCTGAGAGGTGTGAGATGTTACCTCTGAGATGCTTTAATTTGCATTTCTCTAATCAACAGTGATTTTTAGTATTTATGCATATAACTATAGAAAGCTTCAATTTCTTCATCTAAAAACTGCCTGTTCATATCATTTGACCATTTAGAAATTGGGGAATGACTTGTATTCTTACAAATCTTACTCAGTTCTCTGTATATTTTAGAAATTAGTCCTTTCTCATAGACTCTGGCTGTAAAAATTGTTTCCCATATTTCTGCTTCCCTTCTGATTTTGGTTGCATTGAATTTGTTTGTGAAAACTTTTTTTAGGGGGCAGCTAGGTGGAACAGTGAATACAGCTCCAACCTGGAGTCAGGAGGACCTGAGTTCAAATCCAGCCTCAGACACTTAACACTTACTAGCTGTGTGACCTTGGGCAAGTCACTTAACCCCAATTGCCCTGCCCCCCCTCCAAAAAAAGAAACTTTTTAAATTTCTCTTTTTAAATGTTCTCTATCACTTGTTTCATCGTAAATCCTTCCATTCTCCATAGATCTAACAGGTAAATGCTTCCTTGATCTCCTAATTTGCTTATGCTATCACCCTTTATGTCTAAATCATGTACTTATTTTGACCTTGTCTTGGTATATGATAAAAGCTCTTGGTCTATGTCTAGTTTCTGTCATATTATTTTCCATCTTTTCCCAGCAGTTTTTTCATGATACTCTTTTCAATCACTGAGGCTTTGTACTGGGTATTTCCCATGCCTACAATGCATTTTCTCCTTCCTTAGACTTCTTAAAATTCTTAATTTCCAATTTTCCTCATATGTTCCCTTCTTCTCACCTGATAGACTTTAAGCTTCTAGGAGCTAGGACTTATATCACTTCTGTCTTTTAACCTCCAATACTTGACATAGGACCTACCTTTGAGTAAGCATTTAATAAATATTTATTGAAGCATTGATTAATGGTCAAGATAACATTCTTAGTTGTGTTCCTTACATTGAGTTCCTCATGCCACTCTGGATGTATTAATCCTGGGCCTAGTGTGAGGCATCATCAGGCTGCTCGAGTTTTAGTGTTGTCAAATACCTCAGTTTGAGAAAGAAGGGCAGATGGATGTATATTATTCTTCGTGTCACTTATTAAACCAGATGACCTTCTTTTAAATAGGACAAATAAAAGGGCCTATTGCTTTAAGGATCTATTGGCTTGTGTAATTCTGCAGCACAGTCCCTTTAAGTTCCAGCAATAGTCCTCAATATTAATCATTCAACTACTTTCTGCTAAGGTATGTATTTAATGAGAACTCCTTAATTACTTTAGTAATTTAATTAGTATAGTCTGAGTTAGATATTATCTCTGGTACTAATTATCAATGTGAATCTTGACAAGTCACTAAACTGGTTCAGCCTCATTTTCCACATTTGTAAAATAAAGGGATTAAATTAAACAGTCATTATAAATCCCTTCCATTTCCAAATATATCACCCTATGACCTAAGTTCAAATTCTCAGTCTGCCACTCAAATTACTTAACCTTTTTGAGTCTTTCCCAAAAGTAAAATGACAGCAGTTGAATTAGATAACCTATGGAATTTCTTATAATTCTAGATTATTGATCCCAACATCCTGTGTTTCTACTTCATTGGTAGGGGTGTCCTGTCCATCAATACAGATGACCCAGCTTCTCTATCTACCTTAATAGCTGATTCTTTGTCAGCTTCTTGAATACTACCACAAACAAAATCAACAACTACCACCATCATTCTTTATTTACTGACTTTCTGTTAATGAGATATCAATCTTATAAAACTATAAGCAAATTTTAGCAATCAAATGGTAAAGTTGGTGAAACCTTAAAATGTCCATTTGCTGTGTATAGCAACAAACACAGTAGCAAAAACTTGTAATTTCTAGAACTATATTGTTATTGCCACTATATTAAAGATGCAAAAAGTACATCTGAGAGAGGGCTCAACCATTTAAATAAGGGAACCTAACAAAACATAATTTCAAAGAGTATAACCAAGTAGAGGTTTTGTTCCCAAAACTTTAGCCCTACTGCCTTTCTACCCAACATTGTAAATTCATTTCTTTAGATATTATTATTTCTTTCTCTCCCCACTCCCACTTCATGATCACTATTTTTCAAGGCAATTCAAAACTCAACATGATTTTATTAGGCAATTCTGTACAGGAAACTACATGCTAGAGGCTGGGAATACAAAGATGAAAAATGACATTGTATTTGTCCTTAAAGAGTATTCAATGAATCAAGGATAAGAAACACGAAGAAAGAAAAAAGAGAGAAAACAAGATAGGAAGGAAAGAACATGGGAAGGAGGGAAGGAAGAAAGGAGGGAGAAAAGAGGGATGGAGAGAAAAGAGAAGGAAGGAGAGAAGGAAAGAAGGAAGAAACGAAATGGGGAAGCAAGTAGGCAAGGAAGGAAAGAAGGGAAGGAAGGGAAAAGTAAAGGAGGGAGGAAGGAGAGAAGGATAAAAGGAAGAAAAAGGGAAGAAGGATGGAGAGAGAGAAGGAGTAAAGTAAGTAGGGAAGGGGGAGAGAAAGAAAGGAAGGAGGGATGGATGGAGAAAGGGAGGAAGAGAGAAAAGAAAGGAGGGAGGAGAAAAATACACAAGAAAAAATTATGATACATTAGAAAGTGATTAAATATAGATTAAGTATGGAAAAAAGCAAAAAGGAAAATTAAGCATAGAAAGAAAGATTTTTTTTATTTCATTGGAATCATTGGAATAGAACTTCTTGATGGGAAACTCCTTCCAGGAATGCAGGTGGGCACCTTATTTCTATTTCATGATCAGTTTTAGAGAGTTTTATGGAGAAGTATGATATCAGAATCAGTATTTTAATTCAGATATTTCCTTAATCCAAGATTCCAAGGTAATCTCCTGTTTTCTACCCACTATACAATTCAGTTTCTGGTCAAATACATAATGGACAGGAAGGGAGAGAGGAAGAGAAAGAGAAAGAGAGACAAAGACAGAGGCAGAGAAAGACATAGAGGCACAGACATACACAGAGAGACAGAGACAGATAAAATGACATATTAAGGAGAGAGTGGTAACTTCTAGGAAATGTTAACAACTTATGCATGTTCAGTTATTCAATCAATCATTCCAAAACACAAATTAAGCGTTTGAAGCACTATGGTAGGTGCTGGGGATACAAAGAAAAATGAAAAACAATCTCTTCCTCAAGGAGGTGACATTTTAATGAGAGTGAAGAATTCATGCACATTTATGGGTATATAAAACCATATATAAAGAATATGTGAGTTAACTTTGGATAAGAAAAGGTACCAGGAAAATGATTGTGGAAGTTAGAATTTGAGCTGAGTCTTGAAGGAAAAATACTATAAAATGGGAGGTGAGGAAGGACTACATTACAGGCTTCCAGGCATAGAGTACATGAGCCAACAGGAGATAATGTGGTCATCAAATGAGAGCATTTAGATATGAGAAGAGGGCACAAGACAGAACATATATTGTTTAGTTATCAGTTAATATCTTATCAGAGATATCTTTTGTCCTTTACTCAGTTATCTTAAAGAAAGTAGGTGTGATAATGTTTGTTAAGTTGGGCAAGTAGCAATCCTTTATTGAAAGAGGAATTTTTTGCGGCAGCTAGGTGGCGCAGTAAATAGACACCAGCCCTGGAGTCAGGGGGACCTGAGTTCAAATAAAGTCTCAGACACTTAACACAAACACCCACTCACACAAAAAACTAGCCATGTGACCTTGGGCAAGTTACTTAACCCCAATTGCCCTACCTTCCCTCCTCCAAAAAGCAAAAAAAAAAAAAAAAAAAGAGGAGTTTTTCAATTGTGGAGGAGCAGGGTAAGGGAGCATATTAATAAAGTATGTGAGAAGGTACAAAATAATATCTTTATTCACTACATAATTTTGTGCAAGCTAGTCCAGCACAGATAACAATGTTCGTTGAGGTGATGACAGTAGTTATATTGGGATTAGATAACAGGGATCAGATTACATTGGGATTAGAACCAATACACTAAAGTGAATAGAGAATAATATTTAATAAAAGGAAATAATCTAGAGGAACTATATGGTAAGGGGAGAAAGAATTTTCTTGAAACTAGGGTTCTTTAACAATGGAACTAACTGCCTCAGGAAGCGATATAAGGAACTTTTAAGGAATGTTTGGAAGGTTGTTGCAGAATTTAGAGCTGGAAGATACTTTATAGATTATTTAGTTCAGGCATTCTTAAACTGGTATTTGTGAATTTAGAAAAATGAACATTTATTTTTCAATTTCATTGGTTTCCTTTGTAATCCCATGTATTTTATTTGTACATATAAAGCATTATTGTGAGACGGGGTCCATAAGCTTCACCAGACATCCACAAGGGTCCATGACATAGAAAAGGTTTAGTCCCTAGTCTAGTCCTATCCTCTCAGTATATAGAAGAGAAAATAGAGGCCCAGAAAGCCGAAATCACATGACTTTTCTGAACCATGGTTTCATCTATAAAATGAATTGTTATACTAGATAGACTCTGGGGTCCCTTTGAGCTTCACATCTATGTTCTCAAGTTATTTCTCTCAGCTCATGCTAAGCTAGTGGAAGCCACACACACAAAAATAATCACAGGTCTTTTAATTTTCAGCCTGGTCCATACTCTGCTGTATCTTGTTGCTTCTCAGAGATGTGGTAGAGGGGATAAAGTGGGATTAGATAACCCTTAAGATCCTTTCTAACAATGACGTTCTTTGATTTTGTGATATACTATACAATATTATGTTACTGATATTCTATTTCCCATTTTCAATCAGGTATTGTATGAGGAAGAATATGTAGAAAGGCACCATGGTGTATCAGACTTGAATCCATGAAAACCTGAGTTCAAATCCTGCCTGTAACACTTGTGTGAATCTGTAAAAGTCACTGAACTCATCTAAACCATAGTTTCTTCATCTGCCAAGTGAAGATGTTGAAAGGAATTATGTCACAGGGTTGTCATAAGGTCGTCACAAGATGATTTATATAAAACATTGTACAAACTCTGAAGTACCAAATAAATGTGAGCTATTGAAGATACCTTCATCTCCAATAAGAATTGCCATTATACCAGTATGCACTAGCACCTCGTCTCTAACTGGTAAGTAGTTAACAAAATTACATTTTGTTAGATTCTGCTTGTTTTCTGTGGCATTTTCTCAGAGCATTAAAGTGAACTTAATTATTTGTGTACATGACATTGTTCTACTTACAGTGACCTTTAAACAAAAACACCCAATCCTGAATTTTGTGAATTTGCCAATGTATTTTGCCCTATGTAAAAGGAGGCTAAAAAAGAAAGTGAAAGAGACCTTTTCAAGACAGAATATTCTACTTTTAGAGGAATAATAACATGAGTAAAAAGAGGGGAACACATGTAAGCATTTAACCAGGAGTTTTCATGCAGTCACTATTTTTTGATGCTATAATGCTCTATTTTCTCTAAGAATATTGGAAATGTACCTCAGAATAGTAAAGTACTTCAGTTTGAAGTTCTATGGAGCAAATTCAGTTGAAGGCAATACAATAAGCAAGAAATAATATTAAAGATAGTCCCCATAATCTACTCAACCAATTCTTCATTCTCCGCTAAACTGTCTTCCGACTGGGAAAAGAAAGGGAAAGCATCTGTGGAAGATTCCCCAAGGATCATGAAAAAAATGTAGATGGTGAGCTCCACAGGTCTCTGGAGACAACTAAAGTATCCTGTGCCTCTAGACCTTTCCCAAATCCAGCAAATCCTCTCCCAATGGAAAAGGAAGAGGCCATGGCTCAATGCACCAAGTTCCCATCTAAGACTTTGAACTCTATGGGGAATGGATGGTTACCATGGCTACTACTACTGTATGTGTGTTGGGGGGATGTTAGAGGATGGCACTCTAACAAGAGAGTTTGGAACAGCTTTCTAAAGCAGTGTAATTAATATTTTGTGTTCTAGACTTGGATTCATGAAGATCTGAATGTAAAACATTTTCAGAAAGATTTACTATCTTCATGACTCTGGTCAATTTATTGGTCACTTAATTACTCTTAGTCTCAGTTCTTTTATCTATGAAATGGGAATAATACTAGCATCTGTCTGACAGGTTTGCTGTACCAATCAATAAAATAATGTAATGTACTTCAGAAATGTTAAATTTTACATAAATGGTAGCTATGATCATCATCACCATTATTATTTTCATTACCTGTTGACAAGAAGATTGCATGTATATTTTATATGTCTAAATCTCAGAGAGTCAGTGTCATGTTTTGTTTTTGTTTTTTATCTGAATTCTAATCCTGACATTCCTACCATTAACTAATTGTGACCTTGAGAAGGGTCATGAGATTATAAACTTAGAGCTTGAAGGGATCACAGAGGTGAGCTAGACCGATTTTATTATTTTACAGAGGAAGAAACTGAGGCTTAAAAATTAAGTGATTTACTCATGATCACAATATTGGTGAGTAACAGAGCTAGGGTTTAAGTTGAAAGTTGGTGAGTCCTCTGATTCTACATCCAATAAATGCTCTTCCCATGAAATATCATTGCCTCTCTAAGATAAGAGATTAAGATATCTGTTTACTCAGATATAATATGAATGGCATTAAGTAATAGTCATGTAATTAGAAATCCCACAAATAAGAATTAAAGATTCTTCATGGACTTTAGAATTTAGAAATGCAAGAAATTTAAAGAACATTGTTGGACCCTGAAATCAACAAATACCTTCTACAATTCCAATACTCTTCATTCAGCAAACCAAACAACTCAATTACAAGTTGCTCTAGTTCTTTGTCATTGTAAACTTACTGTCCATGGCTAATTAATGGATAGAGTGGTGTGTGTTTGTGTTTGTGTATGTATGGGGTGTTATGCCTGAAGACCCAAATTCCTAATCTAGGTCTACTAGTTACTACTTGTGGGATCTTAAAAAACTAATGAATGAACGCAAACATATTTGTTATGTGTAAAGCACCATGCCAGACTTTAAGGATTCAAAATCTTTAAATTCCATGATCTAATCTTCAAAATTAGGAAGTTTTCTTAAAAACTCTAATTCTTTGATGCTATATCTTTTCCTGGTCAAGGGCCATGACTGTCCATGCCTCCTCCCTAAAATTCTTTTTTTTTTGGGGGGGGGGGTTTAAATGCATCTTATTTTAGACAACCTACATGACATGTTTTTAAAAACAATGTCTCCACTCCAAATAAATCAAGGTCAAAAATAAATGAATAAAGCTCAAGATGACATCAGTCCAAGTTTGTCCAAGTCCTGGTGTTGTGAAGATGACAAAAAGCAGCAGCCAGTTATGATGACAGGTGATTCAAAGTAATCAGCTGAATTTGTTAACATTTCTCCATTTCTAAACCATCCTTAAAGAAAATCATATATGGCATCACACCATCCTCACGGAAGTCCAAGAGAGCCACCATGCCATCTGGATTCATGTTTTCGCCTATGAAGAACTGATAGTTTTTAAAATTAGCAAGGATGTGTTTGATCTGTTCTGCAGCTCCTGTCATAAAAGGTTTTACTCTATTTGGCTTGTGTTCTTCAAGTCTGCCTTTGATTGATTTCATATAGTCTTTGATGTACTTTTTGTAGGATTTTTTGTGAAACTAGTTTCTTGAAGATGATGGTTTATTACTATGTCAACTCCAGTGATTACAGTGGCATCTGTTCCTTCACCCTCAGGACCTTCAGCAGAGGCATTCCCACCGATGAGTGAATCATCAATGGTACCCTCTGTCCTACTGACCATCTTTCCCTCCACCTCCAGGCACAGCCGGTTCGCGATCTCCCGGATCTTGTAAATGTCGGAGAACATCTCATCATGGCTGATGAGGTCCGGGTAGATGATCATGGCGGCGGAAGGAGGGAGGCGGGGGCGGAAGGAGGGAGGCGGCGGCGGCGGCAGCAGCGCTAGCATAGCGGGGGCCCGGGGCTCGGTGTGAGCGCGATGCAGCCGGAGCGGCGCTTGGGGGGGGGGGGGGGGGGGGGGGGGCGGAAAAGCCCTCCCTAAAATTCTTATCTCCTTCAATTTACCCTTCACCTTCTCTTTGACCTACCACTGGGTCTAGATAGATTTTGATGGCTCAGGACTTCCTCCAACATATTCTAAATACCTTGATATAGCCATTATGAGAAATGAGATAAGACAGGAGTCACCCATTATATATAACGGACAAAATGTCCCTAATACATTGGTAATTGATTGAATATGAAAGTTGAAGGAGTGGGAATAATGTAACATTAAGGTTTAAACCATAAAAAATTGTTAATTGTGTTGTCAACAGACCTGGGGAAAGAGAATCTTGCTTTGGCTAATGTTGAGTTTGAGGTGCTGATGGGACATGCAAATAGGGATGCTTGTTAGTCAAGTAGAGATTCCATCTCTTCTGAGAGAGGTTATTTTGTTTCTTTAAGGCCAATTCATATGTACATGCACACACACGTATCTATCTATCTATCTATCTATCTATCTATCTATCTATCTATCTATAAACATATGAATAAATATATACACATGTATGTATATGTGTACATATATAGTACAGTAATTGATATTGTTATATTATATTATATTACTATTTGATATATAAATGCGAAACTCTTGAGTATGTGTAATTAAATAGGAAAGAGTTATCAGAGGGAAAGACTGAAGGCTCTATGCAGGAGTAGGGATAGCTATTGACATCATCAGAAAAGTCCTGCCTTATATATTTAACTAATATTTGCCCCCTTAGAATTTATACTTGTTGTTTCTATTTCTGCCCTCTGGGACTAGACATAATTAATTTAATTTCTCCTTCATACAGAAAGACTTCAAGTATTTGAAGACCTACCCAGTTTCTATGAAGTATTTACTTTTCCAGGCTAAATTTCTTCATGATTTTCAACCATTTCTCATGTGGCAGTATTTCAGATTCCTTTATTTTGCTGGTTTCCTTTCTCTGAGCACAAAGATTTGTCATTGTCTTTCTTAAAAGTCTGCCAGGTGTGATCTGACCAGTACAAAGCAGTATAAAATGATTTTTTCTCTTTTCTGGATGCTAGACTTCTGTTAATGTAACTAAAGAACATATTAAAAGATGGCAAAAACATAGTTGTTGGGGATCTACCATGGAGTCAGGAAGACCTGGGTTCAAGTTTTATCTCTGATATAAAGTAGCTGTGTAACCAAAAGCAAGGCACTTCATCTACTAATTCCAGAGAAGAAGAAGAAGAAGAAGAAGAAGAAGAAGAAGAAGAAGAAGAAGAAGAAGAAGAAGAAGAAGAAGAAGAAGAAGAAGAAGAAGAAGAAGAAGAAGAAGAGGGAGGAGGAGGAGGAGGAAAAGGAGGAGGAGAAGGAGGAGGAGGAGGAGGAGAAAAGAAGAAGAAAAGAAAAAGAGAAGAAGAAAATAAGGAAAATAAGAGAAGAAAAAAAGAAAGAAGAGGCGGAGGAGAATTAATGTTTTGATTGTTTTGGGGGAATTTGTTTTGTTTTGGTTTGTTTTTTTGCCAATCATATTACAACATTGCATTGCATCAAGTTTGTAGTCTAGTAAAACCCTTAAGCTCTCTAAGAAGAAGTATCTGACTGGATTTGTCTAGTCTCAGATTTGTGCTGGAGACTTTAGAACCACATTCAATACTTTGTCACTATCCATATTAAATCTAATCTTGTTGTGTGCTGCCCAACCTTCAGCCCTGTCAAATTGTTTTGAATTCTGATTACTTCAATTCATGTATTAACTTTCACTCATAATTTTGTATCCTTCACAAATTGATGAGTATTTCTTCAATGTGACTATCCCCATGCTCTTTAATAAAATGGCTGAAAAGAACAGCAGTCAGTACACAGAACAAAGACCTGAAGCAAATCTCTTGAACGATTCCTCCAGAGTGACTCAAACCCACTACCACACTAGTACCCTTTTCTATTTTCCTTCTATTATGAAATGTCAGAATTTGATTTTCCCCCTGTTTTTCAAGCATAACAAATTTGTATCGGTCTACAAACTTTTGCTGCCAATAAACTTTTCTTCTTAAGGAAAAAGAAAAAAACTTTCCCTTTCTACCTGTGTTCTATTCCCTCTATCTTTTACTCCTTTTCTGATCCCATCTATTCTCTTTTTCTACCTTTTCTCCTCCCCAAAGCTGCCAAGATCTCTACACTGGATATAGAACAGAGTTGTGGTAGGGAATAAAGAAATTCTTCATGTTAGTATATAACTTGGGCTCATAAAATCATAGATTTAGAACTGAAAGGAAACTCAGGTGCCATCTCACTTTACAGAAGAGAAATCAAAGTCAGAGAGGCCATAATAACTAGCCTGAGGCCTCACAGGTAGTAAGTAATGAAGCTGAAATTCCAACCAAGGTCTTGGTCCTCTGTCTCTAAATTGAGTTCTCTTTTTCATTGAATCACAGATGATTTCATTTAAAATTCCAGTATCATTCTGCCCATATTTTTTTTTTCCACAATGATTTCACATGATGGTTTGTCAAATGCTGTGCTTAAATTCAGTCACATTATCCATGGCATTCTCTCAAAGTGTTTCTGTTTAAAAAGAAAAAAAAAGTAAATAACATTATTTTGACACAACATGTTGTTAGTAAACACAGGCTAGTGTATGGTGATTCATCAAACCATGAGCATTACATAGTATTCTATATACGGTATAACAATCAAATCTGTGAAGGAATATAAAAAAATTAGTATTAGAAATGGTCACCTTCATCAGAGAGGAAGATCATTTAGTTGTGGAGGAAAGACATGGCAAGTTAAATAAATGGTGTCAAAAGTTAAATTATTGAAAAGGGAAAAGGACCTATGTGGACAAAAGCTCTTTTTGTGGTGGTAAAAAAAAAAAAAATTGAAAGTTGATGGGATGCCGATCAATTGAGGGATGACTGAACAAACCCTAGCATATTAATGTTATGGAATACTGCTGTTCAATAAGAAATGAAGAGAAGGTGGATTTCAGAAAAACCTGAAAAGACTTACATGAACTAATGCAAAGTGAAATTTGAAGAACCAAGAGAACATTGTATACAGTAACAGCAACATTTTGTGATCAACTATGAATGGCTTGGCTCTTCTCAAGAATACAAACATCCAAGGCAATTACAAAAGACTCATGATGAAAAATGGACTCAATGTAAATCAAAGCATAGAATTTTCATTGTGTTTATTTTCTTCATAATTTTTTTTCTTATGGTCTGTTTCTTCTTTTATAACATGACTAATATGGAAATATATTTTGCATGATTGCACATATCTTACCTATATCAAGTTGCTTACTCTTTTAGGAAGAGGGGAGGAAAGGAAAGGAGGGAGAAAAATTTTTTGAAAAAGAGTATGTTAGGGGCGGCCAGGTGGCTCAGCGAGTAAGAGTACCGGCTCCAGTGTTGGGACGACCTGGGCTCAGACACTCGGCACCACATCCAGAAATAACTGGCCGTGTAACCTTGAGCAAGTTACTTAACCCCGATTGCTTAAAAAAAAAAAGAGTATGTTGGGGTGGCTAGGTGATGCAGTGAATAGAGCACCGGCCCTGGAGTCAGGAAGACCTGAGTTCAAATCCGGCCTCAGACACTTAACACTTACTAGCCGTGTGACCTTGGGCAAGTCACTTAACCCCAATTGCCCCTATGAAAAACAAAAAAGAGAGAGAATGTCAAAAACCGTGTTTACATATGATTGAAAAATAAAATACTATTAAATTTTTTTAAATTAAAAAAACATACAGAAAATGTTAAATAATTGTACATCAGTGTCAGAGCTTTAGCAAGGAGATATGTAACTGACAAATTAGGGGATAGACATTAAATGCCATGAATTTAAATTTAAAAATGGCATAAATGACTGGAGATTTTGGGGAAGGCTTCATGGAGAATATGGGTCTTGATATGAGCCTTGAAAAGTGATCTGAGAGTAATGGAGATTGATTTAAACAAAAGCACAAAAGCAAGAAATATAATATGTTTAGAGGAAAACAAATAGCTTAGCATGTGGAAGGGATTTCATGTAAAGGAGTATGGGAGGGAAGGTTGGAAAGGTATATGAGAGCAAGATTGGAGTAGGTCTTGAATGCTAAGCTAAGAGGTTGCACATTTTGCTCTAAAGTATTGGTGAACTATTATTTGATTGTGGTAGTTTGGACGGTTTGAAAGAGAAGAGACTGAAATCAGGAAAAACACAAAATAGTTTCTTCTTAACCTTTGTTCAGAGCAGTTATATGGTCAAATTCACAGTCACTCCTGTATCCTCATGCACCATTCTTTCTCAGAGCTGTATTTAGGTAGCATTTTTACCCACTTTTTCACAGAATGTTGTAACTTTGGAAAAGCAAGAATATGGGAGTTAAGTAAGTTGACTATGGAGATGGTATTGTAATAATAATTAGTTTTCTTAACTATTAATAAACCAACTGTTTAACATTCCATTCTAAATTTTGTTTGAGTCGAGGTCAAAGTCATAATCTCTGGCCAACCACAATTTCTAAAAGATCACCCACAGTAGTTCAGTAAGTACATCCGTAAGATTTTTTTAGCCCTAGACTATACTTCACCTTGGCTGGTATATTTGAAGTCATAAAACTCAACAGTGGCTACTGGATTGGAAAAGATCAGTTTACATCCCAACCCTCAAGAAGGGCAATGCCAAGGAATGTTCAAATTATGGAACAACTATACTCATTTCACATACCAGTAAAGTTATGGTTAAGGTTCTGCAAGCTAGACTCTAGCAAGATTCAAACTGAGAATTCCCAGATAATCAGGCTAGTTTTTGATGGATCACAATAATATATGGCAAATCCTCAAAGAGATGAGGGTACCAGATGGTCTTAATTGTCACCTGAGGAATGTGTATGTGGGCCAAGGAGAAATAGTGAAAACCAAACATGGAACAGCTGATTGGTTTGAGATTAGAAAAGGAGTAATAAAAGACTGTATATTGTCACCAGATTTATTTCACTTATGTGTAGAGTACATCATGTGAAATTCCAAACTAGATGAATGACAAGTTGGAATCGGGGCTGCTGGGAGAAATATCAACAACCTCAGATATGTAGATGATGCCACTTTGACAGCAGGAAGTGAATAGCAATTAAGAAGTCTCTTGATGAGGATGAGATGAGAGTGTAAAAACTGCCTTGAAGCTTAACACAAACAAAAAACCTTCATAAATGGTCCCATCACTTCTTGGCAGACAGATAAGAAATGTAAGTAATATCTCATTTTATATCCTTATGCTCAAAGATCACTGCAGACCATGACTGCAGTCAAGAAATTAAAAGATGCTTGCTTCTTGGAAGGAAAGCTATGAAAAAATCTGCATAGCAGAAATATCATCTTGCTGACAAAGGTCCATATAGTCAGAGTTTTTGTTTTTCCAGTAGCAATGTATGGCTGTGAGAGTTGGAGTACAGGGAAATGTGAGTGCCACAAAATTGATGCTTTTCAATTGTGGTGTTGAAGAAGACTTTTGAGAGTCACTTTGGACAGCAAGAAGATTAGATCAATCAATACTTAAAGAAATTATTTCAGGCTATTCATTGCAAGTTCAAATACTAAAACTGAAGCTTAAGTACTTTGGTCACATAATAAGAAGATGAGACTCATTGGAAAAGATGCTAATGTTGGGAAAGATTGAAGGCAAAAGGAAAAGTGGATGGCAGAGGATGAAAGAGATTAAAAGTTTCCTGGAAACAATGAAGATGAACTTTAACAGATTTCAAGAGGTAAATTTATACTCTTTATATACTTAAATACGTCCTTGTTTTCTTCCCTACATTATAGTGTGAATTCCTTATTTCACTGCTTTTTTTTAATGTCAACAACTAGAAAAATTCCTGTTAACCTGGTAGGTTCTTAAGAAGTGCTCACTGATTAATTAATCCTGAGTCTACTTATGGAGTGTGCAGGCTGTCCATCAGTTATCCCTGTTACTGGCTTATTTTTTTTCAAGTCATACATTTCTTGAACATTTTATATTATATCACTTCTGCACAAATCCCTAATTTGTAAAGTGTTTTAGTCTGTGCACATCTACTATGAGCTTCTCCATTGCTCTATGAGTAATACTCATTTTTAATAGTGATTTGTGGTTAAAAGCATAATAGTATTTAGAAAAAGAAAGATTGGAATAAGAGATAAGAAAATGTCATTCCCTTCCTTTCTGGAGGTTGAGAAGTTGTGAAGATATAGATAGATAGGTAGATAGATAGATAGATAGATAGATAGATAGATAGATAGATAGATAGATAGATATGTATAGATATATACACAATATATGTATGTGTAATACACATACACACATAAACACATGTGTATCTATCTATATGTATATTTGTTTATTATATACAAACTCAGTTGTATAGATTGGTTTAGTTTTGATGAATTGCCTTTGCCCCTTTTCTGTGCTATTCTTTGTTTTAGAAGGTAACTTGAAGGGTAGAAGAAAGAGGGATAGATAGAAATCTATTAAGTGTTAAGTGTTCAGAAATGAAGATGATGTACAAATAAAAGAGACCAATATGATTTCAAAAAGAAAAAAAAAAGATAGTCATCTGCTTCAGGGAGAAGCTGGGGATTATTCTAATAATTGTGAAATTTCTCAAAGACTATCTAGTCTCCTCTCTCTTTCCTAATCAATTTTCAACAGAGTTCGTTGTTCATTTGTAGTGTCTGTCTAAGATATATTTACTGATTTTCTAGTTCTATAGGTCATCTGTCCAATGCATATCATAGCCTACACAAGAGACATTTATTATTCAATTGTCTTTTTTTCTTTGTGTATAATTCAGCCACGCTCTCTTGAGTGATTATGGATCTCATTTAGGAAGCTCTACATAACATGATGCAACTATGCCAATGTCATCTGTAAATAGCAGTACCCAGAGGACCTCATATCTATAGGACTTCCTCTATTTGGATTCACATTGAACCTCTCGAGGACAGTGGTGAATAACTTTGGCAAATATAGATTTCCATGTTTCGTGCCCTATTTACTATTAAAAATCAGAGGCTCTTTTGGGCATGGCCAGAATAAGAATTTATTTTGCTTGACCATGTATAGTTGTTGCAAGTGTGTTCTTTTTCTTTTTTCCAAGATGGGGGGAAGATAGAAAGAAAAATAAAATAATTACCGATAAAAAATGAGAACACCTAAAACAAAGTTATCTCTTCACCAGACTGCTTAAAGTTTTCACAATATGAGAAAAAGAAAAGGTAAGAACACCTGCTTTAGTTCCTCTTCCTTGTTTTACACAGGTAGAAATTTCCTCCAGAGAGGAAAAGGGACTTTTTCAAGATCACAGAAAAAAACTCATTCACCACAACTCTTGTTGAAATTAATATTGAAATGGGGTTAATTCATATAAATCCTAAATCTTCCAGATGAACATATTATTCAATCTATCAGTTTCCTAGAAAACCACCTAGTCCAATTTCCTCATTATACAGAGAAAGTAACAGGAACACAGATTTACTGTGAGAACAAGGATTGTTAGCCTTCTCAGTTTAAAGTTTTTTAAGTTAGATTGTTGAAATTTTTCTGAAGAATACCACTGGGACTAGAAAGTGGTACCTGGTCCTAGCAGTATTTGGAATCATGATTCAAAACAAGCACTTAACTAGGGAAGAGGGCATTTCAGTGGCTCTAGGCCAACTCTCTCCCCCAGGCTTAGGAAACCTGAAATCATTTGTATGAATAATGTTTGAGTGGAATATATGTGTTTATATATGTATATGTATATGTATATACATGTGTATATGTATGTGTGTATGTGCATATGTATGTACATGTGTGTGTATGTGTGCTTATGTGTATGCATATGTGTATGTGTATGTTTGTGTGTGTATAATATATATATTATATACATATTTGAGATGGGGGTGACAGATGTATTCATAACAAACTATGGCCCTCCAGCAAGACTAAGGGAATGGATCTCTCCTCTATGTTTCCATACTCAAAATGTTTCCATCTGCTTTTTCACATGGCTTTCCTTGCAGAAACCTCATTGAACAACCAAGCCCAGAAACTTATTCTCCAACTTCCTTATCCCAGCCTGCCCAGGGGTAGATATCTTTGAAAGTGTCTTCCCCTTTTTCAGCACATTGTCAATATAGCCCTTCTTTCCAAACCAGAATGTTCATGAAAATTTGGGAATCTGGAGAGGGCAAAACTTGGAGGAATAGACATGATTCCTAGTATGGTGAGACAAATATATCTTCAAGAAGAAATGGATTACTAACAACATTGGAGGCACAATTTTGTTTCAACAACTGGGCCCCAATCCCTGGGCCCTTATCCCCCCAAAAAACTTTAAAACAGAATGACATTCCTCACTGCAGACTAACAACTATTAATAGAGGTGAGAAGAGCTTTTCCCAACTTCTCCCGTAGGATTCCCTCCTCTCCCAAGACCAGGAAATATATTATAAGGTAGTGCTTGGTCCACTGTTGGCAATAGAGAATCTGAATTTCTAGGCAAGGAAACTAAAATTCTGGTCCAAGGCCAGGTCACTCTCCTCACCCTTAGGGTGAGCCTGAACCTGACCCTATGTCTCACTAGCCGGAAGAATCCAATCAAGCTACTCTTCCAAAGGAGGCCCATTTCTACTTTCATTCTTAGCATCCTGCCCTTACTTAGTCCCAGACACAGCTTCCTATCAATATTACTAGACTCCACTCCTGCCCCAGTGCTAGTCTTGTCCTAACAGTAGACCCAGGTTCTATCTTTTTCCTAGGTGGAATATAATTATTAGTTAGAAACTTGTTGGCATATATGTAGAACATACACACACACACACACACACACACACAACAGAAACACTCACACATGCAAATGGTTTGAAACAGAAATTCACAGTTTTGTTAGTGAAAGAACCCTCTTTGTGTTCTGTGGTGTACATTGAAATATTCTTTTTTGGTGATTATGTCCAGATGAAAATTTTAATTATAAACATTATCTAATAAATTAATTTATGTTATTATATAATATATTGCATAATTAATAAATATATATTAATTTTAAATATAGGAGTTCCCAAAAGTCTTAGCATACTTGTAAGCTATGAAAACTGAAATCATTATGAAGACTTTTAGGATAGTATGATATGTAAGTCTTTTAACTTTCCTCTTCCTGTATTAATTGCCCAGGTTAGGAAAAAAAGCCCTGATCACTTTACCTCAGTAACAGTTCTTCCTATGTAGACAATTCTCATAATTAAAAAAAAATCTGTATAGAAGAAAAAAATGTCATTTGGATCTGTAGCTACTGAAATTCTCTTGGTTGTCTTTATGGGGAGAGAAGGTTTTGTTAATAGTAAAGCCTTTAAATTTTTCCATGCTTTTAGTATCTTTTCTTTCACATGCCTCGAGACTTGATCCCTCAATAGCTTCAAAATTATGTCCTATTCTAGCTTGGACCTCCTCTGTGTATAATTGGCTTAGACCAGCTGCTTTCCCCAATTTTTTCCCCCCAGTGCCATTTCCATTGAAGTGTACATATCCTTTTTAAAAATCTCAGCTTTTTGGGCAGCTTGCTGTGTAATCACATTAGTTTATTCAGATGTCACATTCTTTTCTTTCTCATCAGAATTATTCATGATGATATTCTAAGAATGATCCAATAGTTTTCTTTATGTTTTGGATCAACATTAAGGGAAGGAAGTTTTTGGAGGGAAGGATGGCCATCAGAAGGTCATTTGGGGATAGCAGGCACTTTTGTACAGTTTAGGACCACTTAAGATGCCAAAGTGAGAAGCTTTGGACAAAGAGTCAAATGAAAAGAAGGAAAAAATAAAACAGGAATTTATTAAATGAGCATCTACTATGTGCCAGACACTGTGCTAAATGTTTTTAAAATATTAATTCATCTGATGTTGACAAGAACCATGTGAGGTAGGTTGTTATTATTTTACATTTTATAGTTGAGGAAACTGAGGCAGACACAAGTTAAGGGACTTTACCATAATAATGTAGGTATTTTCTAAAGCCAGATTTTAACCTAGATCTTCCTGATTCTACATCCAGTGTTCAATCTGCTCTGCACCAGGAAACACCAGCAGCAGAGGGATGGGAAGAGTTGAGAAAGGGAAGCACAGACATGGAGAAAGGAAGATGCAAAGGCAATCTTAATCGACCTTGTAATTTTTCTGAAGATCTTAGACAAACATCAAATACCCCCTCAAAAAAAAAACACCTTGCTAACCTGTGCTATGTTGCTGATGTCAACTTTATGTCCTAACACTAAAAGACTATATTTGGAACAAGGGGATAAATCTGGGTTCTAGTTGAATGATAGATCAAAGGACACCATGAGTATTTGGTTTAGGAAGAAGGGATCAACTAAGAAAAAGTAAAAGAAATGAGTTGATTGGCTTTGTAAAACAGAAACAAGGATGCTTAGAAGGCAGGGGAATAGCTATAGCTCCAGGTGGTCCTTTTTTATCACACTCCTCTCCAGTTCCTCCTCTCCAAGTGGGAATATATATGGAATATAAGGGTGTAAGATGGGGTATTCATCATTAGGTCATGCAGATGTGATATAGATGCTGAAAGAGTATTTTCTGATCATTTGCCCTTGCCTTGTGTCTGTCCCTCAGCTGGAGTTAGAAAGCTTGTTTCATATCCAGATTGTTGCTGGCTAGCTCTGTGAACCTGGACAAATCATTTGTCTTCTCTGGACTTTAGTATTCTCATCTTCAGAATTATGGAATGGGACTCGATCATCTCTAAGGTGCCTTCCACTTCTAAATACTATGGTGATAACTAGATTTTATGTATCCCCTTCTCCCTAGGTCCACATACACAAACCATGATTATTTATATAATGCATGGTTTTCTGAGTCTAAAAAGATTAAGCATTTACTTATTTTTTTAAAAACCTAATTTATTAGTTAATTGATACTGAATATGCTATATAGTACTGAAAAAGAGATTTAAAGTGTTTAACTATGCAGATTGTTTATCCTGTGAAGGGATTACAAGGGGAATATTTTAGGCGCGAATAAAATAGCTATGAATATTGTATAGGTGTCAAAAGTAAATGGACTTCTTCAGGATTGAAGGTAGTAATTTTGGAAGAGAAAGAAAAGTTTGGAAAGTAAAGAGTTAACTCCATAGGCAGTGTCACAGTGATCACTATTTGCCATTCTCAGTGCTGTCCTAATCAGGGATTAGAAGGGTTTCAGAAAAGAATTAGATTTACCAGTCAGTTTTGAAAGCAATCATACATTTATTTGGCATGATTGAAGGCTGCACCAAAAAGGAGAGTTGCCATGGTTTAACCAGAGATACTCAAGGGAAATGAGGGCAAAAACAGTAAGTATTTTTTGTTTGAGAACGATCCATGTAACCCTTCATTCTGGGATCAGAACTACTTAGTACCTAGAACTAGAACAGTCTCTCAACTCCCTTACCAAAGATAAGGGACTAAAATTACTAAACTAGATTAGCACACAGACCATTATATTTGATTTTAGAGAAACCCCTCCAAAAAGACAACTAGGTAAGTGAAAGGAGGGCATACAAACCAGGGATGTCACAATTAGGCCTTGAGTATAATGATCATCAAGCCATATAGCAAGAAGATTTAAGACTTTTTGATTCAGTACAGTTTAGGAAGCTCCAGGATCAAGATTACTTCTGAATCAGTTTGGGTGGCACAGTCACTCAGGATAAGGGCCACTAAGATAGATTATGGGAAGAAGAAGGGTTCTATTCATAAAGATTTGACTGGCTAGTCACTCTTGAGGTCAAAATGAGGAAGAAACCAATCAGATGACTCAACTCTCTACATGAAGCCTGTCCTGATTCCTTTTACCTCTAGCGTCCTCCCTCCCAAACTAGTTTATAGTGAACTTCTTTGTATTATTTGTTGTTCTTACATTTATTTATCGATTTTGTCTCTTTGCCTAAAGTCTCTTTCCAGTCCAGTAAATCCTACACAGGGCTACCAAAGAAAATTTCCTTAAGCACAGTTTCTCTTGCCTCCAGAATAAAATACAAACTCCTTTGTTTAAATTTTAAATCCCAAACAGCCTGACCACAAACTATATTTCCAGACTTATTGGATTTTTTTTTCTTTTTACATCTGTGATCCAGCCAAACTAGCCTT
Source organism: Petaurus breviceps papuanus (assembly GCF_028583685.1). Classification (NCBI taxonomy): domain Eukaryota; kingdom Metazoa; phylum Chordata; class Mammalia; order Diprotodontia; family Petauridae; genus Petaurus; species Petaurus breviceps. The sequence continues at coordinate 1,233,514 of NW_027187316.1, forward strand.
CTTCCAATGTGTCAAACAAAACACTTCATATTCCATCCCAGCCTATACACTGGCTACTCTACATCCCTGGAATGTATTCCCTCTTTATTTTTTTCCTTAAGGAGTTATTTTGTCCCCTTAAAATAAATCATCTTAAGTGGTATTTCCATGAAACCTTTTATTTTTCTCCAACCCACAAGTATGTGCACTATTCAATCTAATTTATGTTGAATTACTCTCTATATATTTATATTAACTTTGTATTTGTGCTCTGTATATGTTTATGTCTTGTTTTCCCATTAAAATACAAGATCTTTTAAGGGAGGGATTTTTTCATTCTTTTTACTTGTATCTCCAGGGTCTACTCTACTATAGTCATATAGTAGTTGCTTGTTGAATTTTATTCTTATTATATATCTACATATCTATGTCTATATTTTCACCTAGATACGGTTTCATAGATATAGACGGATATATTTTTGTCTACATATGGCTTTTGTTGACTACCCCCATTGAAATGTAAATTTCTTTTGAGTAGGAATTCTTTCATCATATAGTATTGTATCAGCAAGCACCCCAAGCATCCTCAGGGTTTGCTGCCAATACAGGTTCTTGGATCTGCTTTGTTAAAGGAAAGCAACTCAAAATGGGTTAACAAGCTTACTTTAATCAGTCAAACATATATCATTTACCTCATTCAGAGGAAAAAGGTCAGCACCCTGAACTTCAAAGTATACAGACAGAATTATCAAGACAGAAACAGATCAAGTAGACAGCTTTCCAAACTGTCCAGCCATTACATCGACACCAAATCAACATCTGGGTTTCAAAATCTGGGTTTTTCAAAGCTGGGGGGCTCTGGACAACGGCTTCCCAGAATCCAGATGAAATCACAGAACACTTCTCAAAGTGAGCCCCAAAACAAAGCTACACATAAGGGCTTATATAGCCTTCTCCTGGCTCAGATAATGTAACAACCTTATTGACTCACTGGCCAATGAAGAAGTATCTACTGAAAAACAAGCCTCCCACCCCAGGCTTTAGGTGCACTTTAGGCTAGGGGCAGGGAAGATCTTTAAATTTACATTCCCATTACAAGTACATGACACTTGATAGGTGTTTAATTGATATTTGTTGATTGATTGATTGATTGAAATTAGAAGTTTCAAGAAAGGGATTTTTTTTTTTTTGGAATCATAGGATCATTGGTTTATGGCTACAAAGGAGCTTTGAAGTCATCTAATCTTAATTCCATCATTTTATGAATGAGAAAACTGAAATCCAGAAAGATTAAATGATTTACCCTTATTCTCAGATAGCATGAAGGAAAGGATATATTCCAATCCATGTCATTTGACTCCAGATTCAATGTTCTTCCCCAAATATGGAAAGTTTTGGAATTGGGGTAGATTAGAATGAAAGGAGGAAGGGATAGGGGGAAAGGATATGAGTAGGGAATAAGTAATCTGATATACAGAGATAGACTAATACAAAAAAAAAACAGATTTCCCCCCCCACCCCCCAGACTTCACCAGTGTTCATAAATCAGGAGTTTAATAGCATTTTCTACAATTTGGTTGGGTCAAGCTCATGATCTCTGGTCTACCACAGTTCTTAAAAGATGCTCAATAGTACTTTAGTGAGATTGTGGATTCTTTCAGTCTAAGGTTAATTTTTTCTACCCAATTCATTTAATTTTATGAGAAAAAATGACCACATGTTAAGCTCTTTATAAATGTAAGCTTATTGTTATTATTCTGACAGTGAATGGGATCAAAAACATGCTTTATGGTCTAATGACAATACTACCCACAATACTTTGTAAGCTTCCATTTATTCTCTGGAAGAAAGGACTACATATAAAGTAATTTAAACACATGTAATGACTCCTAGATTTTTCCAGGTTCTGAAAACTTGATTGGGGTTTATATTTAGTTAAATTAATGCTCTGAAATCCCATTTTTTTATTAATGGCAAAAGATATAAATTGGACTTCTGATTTTGTTAATATAGGGAACTTCAGGATAAGAAAACTCCCCTTACCTATGCAGGTTATCACCTTCCCTGCAATGTATACATTTAGAAAGTTACCTAAAACACTGAAACATTAAGTGACTTATATATGGTCACAGAGTCAATAAGCATCAGGGATATCACTTCAATTCAGGACCTTTTTTATTCTGAAGCCAGTTATCTACTATGCAGTATTGCCTCTCCTCCCCTTTACCTTATATTTATTTTGCATACATTTTGTATACAGTTAGATCCATACATCTAGATTCTGATAGAATGTAAGCTGTTTGAAGACAGAAATTTATTTTCATTTCCATCCTTATATTTCCAAGGTCTAGAAATGTGTCTGCTACTTAATGCATGCTTAATGATTAAATAATTGAATAACTACTATATTAATCACAACGTAGGGGTGGAAAAGGACAATTAAAATAGAAACAGGATAAAATCAGGAACACACATCAGCTTCAAACATTCCTAAAACAGGTGGTCCAAACAAAACCACAATCCAATTCCCTGGTTTTGGAAGGTTGTAGGGCTAGGCAAGCAAGACTTAGGCTTCTTCTACTATTAATAATCATGTCAAGGAACAGGTTTTGGTATGAATCTCAAATGACCATGAAAGGTGTTTTTTCTTAATGCATAGTTTATCATTGCTGCTTGCCCCATGAATGGTAAGTCTTCAAGAGTTTTCTCACTATCACTTGTGCTGCTTCTGGGATATAATATATGATGTCTGCCCAGAAAAAAATTAATAACAACTATATCAAACCAAGAGTCTGACATCAAGAGGGGATGGAAAAACTTAAACCTTCACAAACCATGACAGAATAAATTGGGCTTCTTGTGGCCATTTTCTCCTTCTCCTCTCCAGCTTTCCAAATAAATCTCCCAACTCAGAAGCATCTTGACACTGCATACACGCCCTCTTCCATAGCCCTCCCCTATACTTTCTTGTAGCAGTTAGAGTCTCTTTGGTTTCATACCCATGTGGAAGGTAGTAGAACACTAGAGAGTTTCTTCATACATATATTAACCGATCTGATCCTCATATCATCTTTATAGCTAAAGTTTTATTAGCCATATGGTAAAAATCAAGAAATTGAGATGTGGGGGGATTTTGTGAATTCTTCAATGTCACATAGTTTTTAGTGGCAAATCCAAGTCTTCTGATTCAAAGTCCAATGCCCTTTAAAATACCTCAACCTTCCCATGAATTCTCAATACTAAAAGTTTAGATTAAATTTTTCTTTATTTTGACTATTCCTTAATGCCCCACTTTAAACCCTCTGTTAGTGCATGTATGTATGTATATGTGCATATGTACATGTATGTGCATATGTATGTATGTGCGTGTATGCATATATATGTATGTATCTATCTGTAAATTTTTTTACCACAACTAAGGACTTTAAAGGCAGAAATAAGGCTTATTTTAAAATAAGTTCCATTTTCTATTACAGTACCTGTAAGACCAATTAGGAGGAAACACTTGTATAATTGATGTTTTGCAGGTATCTAAGAATTTAGTGCAATTAGACGCATGAAGCTACATTACTTATTCATCACCATCTGGAATATATAATTCCATATAACTCTACTATGGTTTATGTTTGTTTGGCTAAAATGGCAGAAATAGCATTTAAGTGCTAGATTATGCTGCAGAAAGTAAATATTTAATGGTCTTTGAGCCCATATGGATGTATGAGTTTTGCTCACAGGGTCAAAAGAGGCCACATGTCTCGGTGAATAATAAGGTGACCAGAAATCTGGACTGGGTTGAAGTGTTCTGTGTGAATGACAAAGAGAAGAGAACTCCTTTATTTGGGTAGAGGGGGAAATATAAGGGAGAGAATAATTATATATAAGTTGATTAGGAGACGTGTCTAAAAGTAGGGTCAATTGCTTCAGGGAGATTAAAAGAACTCTCCATTATTGCAAATATATTTGGGTCCCTACTACCTGGAACAATTCCTGACAGATAAGGAGCTTAATACATGCTTATTGATTTCTCCTTTGAGGTGTAGACAGGGAAAACAGTTTTTGGGGTTGTAATATATGGTATTCCTGATTAGACATATTTATATTGGGTAACCTCTGAGGTCCTCTCCAAATTCCATGATCCGAGCTCTAGGTACATTTGAGAATAAGATATATATTTTGCATGTGAAAAGTTTTAGCTCCAGACAAAAAAAAGAGCCAATAACAAGAAATAAGATCAAGTGGAAATAAACCTCCTAATTCAAGTTTGATTTTGTTTTTAAGATATTCTTTAAATATCATTTCTCTTTCTGCTTGGTCAAAAAATGAGAATGAATTTTTTAAGAGGACATAATGATGGAAAGGGGAAAAGAGAATATTTCCTCTCCACCATTTTAACAAAATAGTCAATTTTCTCTTGCTGGAAATGATACTAAAGATTGGATAGGAGCTCTGCACGTAAAGTCTAATTGAAGTCTTAAAATATACCAAAGCTATGGAAATGCTGAACAAATCCTATCTTTAAATTAAGATATTTAAAGCAAGTTCAATTTAGTCAAACCTTGAAAAACCTGGATTAGATTAAGCAATGGATCCAAGCAATTAAAAATTTATGAGAAAGGGAAGTAAATGTTTAAATTTTTTAGATCTTGTTTTAAAAACTGTATAGAAATTTGGCAAACATTAGGTAGATAGATTCAAACTGTTTACCAAAATAATTCCAAATGGATATATGGCTCGAGGTGACATAATAAATAAAAGTAGAGGAGAATGGAAGAGATTATTTTTTATTTCTTTGGATAGAAAAAGAGTTCATTAGTAAACAAGTGGGATGATTGCAAAAGACAAAATGGATAATCTTGATTATATAAGATTAAAAAGATTCTGCACAAATCCAAGTTCAATTAAATTTAAAAGAGAAACAGGTAACGAGGGTGAAAAAAACCTGAGTTATAAGGTTTTTAAATAAAAGTCCTATATCCCATATGTACATGCATACATATGTACTATGTATACCACATACATGTATACATATATATGTCTTCATAAAATGGCACCATCTAATCATCATCATCATAGTTATATTATCAAAGGATAAGCATATCTTTTTTTAAAATTTTATTTTCAATTACAAATTCTCTTCCTCCTGTACTCTTTCCCATTCATTGAGATAATTAGAAATATAATGTTTATTTCACATAAGTTATATAAAACATTTCCACATTAGCCATATTCCAAATTTTTTTTAAAAAAGCAAGAAAAATAAAGGAAAAAAAAAGATATACTTTGATATGCATCCTGAGTCCATCTGTCTCTATCTGGAGCTGGGAAACATTTTTTCATCATGATGTCTTTGGAGTTTTTGTGGATCATTGTAATGATCAGTTACCAAGTCTTTCACAATTGTTTATCTTGGCAAAATATCATTGCAACTATTGATAGTATTCCTCTGATTCTTCTCACTTCACTTTGCATCAGTCTATATAAGTATTCCCAAATTTTTCTGAAACCATTCCCTTCATCATTTCTTATATCACAAGAGAATTCCATCACAATCACATACTATATAACTTATTCAGTCATTCTCTAATTGAGGAGCATCCATTCATTTTCCAATTCTTTGCCACCACAAAAATAATAGCTATAATATCTGTGTACATATGGGTCCTTTTCTTTTTTATTTGATCTTTTTGGGGTATATAAACCTACCAGAAGCATTGCTTGGTCAAAGAACATGCACAGTATCTTAGCCCTTTGGACCTAGTTCCAAATTATTCTCAAGAATGTTTGGACTAGTTCAAAGCTCTACCAATAGAGCATTAATGTATCTATTTTCCCCACATCCATGCTAACCTTTGTCATTTTCATTTTGTATTCTTAGGCAACCTTAAGGGTGTGTGGTGGTACCTCAGAGTTGTTTTAATTTTTATTTCTCCTTTTATAAGTCATATGGAGCATTTTTACTTCACTATCAAATAACTTTCATGTCTTCCTCTGAAATGTGCCTTTTAATATACTTTAACCGTTAAAGTGTTTTAATTTTTTTAAACAAAGAACATAACTGAGGAGAAATGTGTGCTATACTCTGACAAAATTAGTCCTGTATTCCTAAGGTGAGCTTAAATATGAGTATAAATAAGATCATAATCAAGTCACCAATGTTTATTTGTTTGAAAATTACTCCAAATTTAGAAATAATGCTAAAATTCAGTAAGAAACAATCCATTCTGGGGTGCTAACTATACAAACTCTAAACTAAAAGCAACAGTACAAATGATGTCCTGGAAAACTTAGGTGGGGAAAAGTTGCCTTATTACAATTAAAGGCTAAAAGATGTTGTCCAGATACTGTCCAATTTTCATAGCCAGAATACTCAGGGAAGATATAGAGAATGCCATAATTACTTGTGGAAGTGATTGAAGATAATGGTTTTTACTAACAATAATTATCCTTTTAAATATGATCCTGAAATCATCATTTTGGCAATAAAGTCATTCAAGAAAATTTCTCATTAGAAATAATAGGAAAGACAGAAGGGAAGCAAGTGGTTGTGAATACTTGAAAACTGCAAAGTGATAATTACAACTCAAACCTGTTCTATGTTCTTATGGGAAGGAATGTCATTAACACTTCAATCCATCAAGGACTAAAATTTCCTCAGAGGATCACAACATCACCAAGCCTTATTCCACTATCTTTAGGAGTTGCTATGACCAAAAAAACATTCATCTATTGGTTAAACATTTTGGTGATGAATCTCTTTATCAAAGCTGGCTCTGACACTTGCCACTATGTGACATTGGCCAAGTTACTTAATTTCTATGGGGCTCAGTTTCTTCATTGGTAAAATGAGGGAGTTAAATTAGATGACACTCAAAACATATCATCCTTGGCAGGGGAGGCTTTTAACAGTAGTAAGCAGAAAATGGGTGATGGTTTAGCAGAGGTAGTTGATAAGGATCAGTCAAGTAGGTAGTAGGAGTACCTAGCAATGCAATTTCATGAAAGTCAAGGAGTGAGAGAATATCCTTGTGAAACCAAGGGATCCTATGTTACTGTGATGCATTTGTTTCATAATATATGTAATACTATTTTGAAATAAATTATATATACATACATATATATGAGAGGGAGGGATGGGGAGAGAGAGACAGAGCAAGAGAGAGACAGAGAAAGAAATTGGATTAGATTTTCTTTTTTTTTTTGCCTTTTGGAGGGAGGAAGGCAGGGCAATTGGGGTTGTGACTTGACCAAGGTCACATGGCTAGTAAGTGTTAAGTGTCTGAGGCTGGATTTGAACTCAAGTTCTCCTGACTCCAATGCTGGTGCTCTAATCACTGTGCCACCTAGCCACCCATAGATTTTCTTTTAATAAAACTTTCTACTGAATGGAGAAAACAATTAGTGGAGACAAAGCAGATGGAAATGCCACAATTCTGATATTGATTCCTTTGGAATTTAATGGCTTTTTTATAGGGGACTCTCTATTTATTCAGCAGTAAACTAAAACAAAACATTCACAAAAACCAAAGTACAACATTCACAATGTTATAACAAGTTATCTCTAAAGTGGCCACATAGTTTTTAGCAAAAGATATCTTTTAGTAAGTCCTTAAATCAGTCATCCTTAAGGAGCAAGCTTCCTTAAAGGACACAAAGTACAAAGGTCAAAATTCTTCACCCCTAGGTCGCAGTATATCATGATCTTCTCAGTCAGCATTAAGTACCCAAGAAGAGGTTTTTTCATCTTTACTTGAGGCTGGCTCTCAGATTCCATGGTTCCTCTTCCATGATCCCAGCTCCTTCCTGACTCTACCCAGCTGTCACCTGGTAGGCAGCTCTCAGCTTCTTGTCCAGTTCCTCATCCAGTTCTCCATCCAGTTCCTTGTCCAGTTCCCATTCCATATTGAAGCTCACACTGTCCAGTCCACCTCAAGTCCTTATCAATTTCTGTTTCTGGGAAGACAAAGCTTAACAGATCCAAAACAACATTCATTCACATTGCTGGCACTATCATCAATTCACTTTCTGCCTATGAAATCAACACAGATCCACAATCAAAGTTTAAGAAATCAACACAAATTTTCAGTATAGTCCCAAGACATTTGAATCCCTCCTCCAGGACGTCGGTAAACAGACAACAAAAAAATCCTCTTTCAGGGCTTCCAGTAAGGTACCAGGGCTTCTGTACAAAGTTTTACAAGCACAAATCAACACAGACAGGAGAGATAAACAGAGTGCTGGGATACCACGTTTTCTCCTTCTCATTTCAGCCACCACAAGTGTTTTATTCTCAATTCTGCTCTTTCCCAGTTTGGACTTCTCCTTATATATGTTCATTAAACTCTTCTCTGTTCTGCCCCTTCCTGTTGCATCAGCAACAGGGGTCCACAAGTTCTGGTGTTCAAAGGTTGTGGGGTTGACAAGCTCTGGTTCTTTTTTTTTACAATGAGTCAAAAAACATTTATTAAATAGTAATTTAATATGATTTAATTTATTTTGAATAATTTAATTTTTTGTTTGTTTTGTTTATTTATTTTTAATTTTTAAAATTAAATTTTATGTTTATTTTTAGTTCACATAATTCATTTCCACAAGTTTTTGAGTTACAAATTTCTTCCCATCTTTCCCCTACCCACCACCCCAAAACAGCGATCCCACTGTATACACCCTCTATGAATCTACTCTCTCCTTTATCCTCCCCCATACACCCTCTGACTTTCCAGTAGGGCAAGATGGATCTCTATACAGCAATGCCTGTATATCTTATTTCCCAGGTGCATGTAAAAAAAAGTACATACATTTAAACATTTGATTTTAAAGCTTTGAATTCCAGATTCTTTTCCTTCCTCCCTCATCACCCACTCTTACTGGGAATATAGGCAATTCAATATAGGTTGTACATGTGTAGCTATGCAAAACATTTCCATAGTGGATATAATGTGAAAGACTGACTATAATTCCTTCCATCCTATCCCACCCCCCCACTTGTTTTATTCTCTACTTTGACCCTGTCCCTATTCAAAAGTGTTTGCTTCTAACTATCCTCCCCCCACCCAACCTGCCCTACCCTCCATCATACACCCTCTCATCCCCTTTTCCCCTACTCTCCTATAATGTGAGATACCTTATTTAATGTCTATGTTATTCCCTCCTTAAGCTAAATTCAATGAGAGTAAGGTTGATCCATTCCCTTTTGCATTCATGTTCTTCCCCTCCATTGTAACAGTTTTCTCTTACCTCTTCTATATGAGATAATTTACCCCATTCTCTGCCTCCCCATCTCCCCTCATTATATTCCTCTCTCAACTCTCAATTTCACCTTTTAAGTATCATCCCTTCCTATTCAATTGGTGCTGTGCCCCCTATCTATGTATACCTGTAGACATATATACACACACTCACATATGTATTCATACACCCATATACACTCCTATATAGACATATCTATGTATGGATACACACACACAGATATATACACACATTTATATTTCCTCCAACTGTTCTCATACTGAGAAAGTTTCATAAGTTACAATTATTGTTTTTCCATGTAGGAACGTAAATAGTTCAACTTTGGTAAGTACCTTATGATTTCTTTTACCTGTTTACCTTCTCATGCTTCTCTTGATTCTTGTGTCTGAATGTCAAATTTTCTATTCAACTCTGTTTTTTTTTCATCAAGAATGCTTGAAATTTCTCTGTTTCATTGAATGACCATATTTTCCCCTGAAACATTATACTCAGTTTTGCTGGGTAGGTGATTCTTGGTTTTAATCCCAGCTCCTTTGACCTCCAGAATATCATATTCCAAACCCTTTAATCCCTCAATGTAGAAGCTGCCATATCCTGTGTTATCCTAATTGTGTTTTCACAAAATTCAAATTGTTTCTTCTTGGTTGTTTGTAATATTTTCTCCTTGATCTGGGAACTCTGGAACCTGGCTATAATATTCCTAGGAGTTTTCTTTTTGGGATCTTTTTCAAGAGGTGATCGGTGGATTCTTTCAATCTCTATTTTACCCTCTGATTCTAAAACATTCAGGGAATTTTCCTTGAGAATTTCTTGAAGGATGATTTCTAGGTTCTTTTTTTGATCATGGCTTTCAGGTAGTCCAATAATTTTTAAATTGTCTCTCCTGGATCTATTTTCCAGGTCAATGGTTTTTCCAATGATATATTTTACATTGCCTTCTATTTTTTTCATTTATTTGGATATGTTTAATAGTATCTTGATTTCTCATAAAGTCACCAGCTTCCATTTGCTCCAATCTAATTCTGAAGGAATGACTCTCTTCAGTGAGCATTTGAGATTCTTTTTCCATCTGGCATATTCAGTTTTTTAAGGCATTCTTCTCCTCATTGGCTTTTTGAGCCTCTTTTGCCATTTGAGTTAGTCTATTTTTTAAGGTGTTATTTTATCCATTCAGGTTGTTGACTTACTTTTCATGATTTTCTTGCATCATTCTCATTACTCTTCCCAATCTTCCTCCACTTTTCTTACTTGGTTTTCACAATCCTTCTTAAGCTACTCTATGGCCTATACCCAGTTCATATTTTTCTTGGAAGCTTTTTGTACAGGATTTCTGACTTCATTGTCTTCCCCCATGTTCCATGCGTTGATCCTTTTTTTCCCCAAAAAAGGAGACCAAAGTTGAATTGCTGTGCTTGCTTTGCTTCCTTTGCTTGCTCATGTTATCACCCAATTACTTGACTTTTGAGCTTTTTGCCACAGTAGAACTCTGCTACCAGAGAGGAGAGTTTTGTCATAAATTGCTGGGGTTTTTACTGCTGCTGAAGCTATTAGTGGGCTGCCCTCTATGAAGCCTCCACTGGCTCTGGCACCTGGTAATATACCCCTAGGACCTCCACCTTAGGCAGCAATCCATATCTAAACAGGTTTAAAGCAAGAGCAATTACTCCTCAGAATAGTTGCTTGGTCCTCCTACAATGTGTAGGCCAGGAGCTCTGAAGCAGCCATGCAGCAGCAGCCTCCACTCCTTAGCCACTTCTCCCTTTGGGGGGCAGAGGCCATTTCACACTCCCAGACTCCCTGTTCCCAAAGTCCACACTGACCTCTCACTTTGTCTTTGGCATTCATAGGTTGATAATTCTGGAAACTACCACAGCTGTGGGTGATCTACTCTCCTGATGTCCCTCTAGCCCAGGCTGGTCAGGCTGCCCTGAGACTAAAACCACAGGCTCTAATGGGGCTTTGCTCTGCTCCCTGCATGCTTTGATGAACCCCTCCTCTCCACTTGCCAGGCTTTCTTCAATGGGACATTTTTTTCTCTCTGTCACTTTGTGGGTTCAGCAGTGCTAAAGTTTGTTTAGATTCATTTTTATAGGTATTTGAGGTGGTTATGGGGGGAGCAGGGAGTTTTCCTGCTTCTATGCCACCATCCTGGCTCTTCCCCCTAGTTTTCATTTTAGGACTCAATACATATTAAGGGAGTGGTAGTTAAGAATTAATGTTTCATTTGGGAAATCAGAGGGGTGATAAGTAGAGTCAGAGACTAGCAGATCAGAATGTCCTTTCTTCAAACAATGGTAATGTTGATTCCATTAAAGTTGTAAAGCTTTAAAAGCAAATGGGTGGTGCAGTGGATAGAGTTCTTGACACAGAGTCTAAGATATCTGATATCTAATCTAACCTTAAATACTTACTAGCTGTGTGAACTTGAGTCTATCAATTAACCTTTGTCTCAGTTTCTTTATCTGTAAAATGTTCACAATAATAGCACCTACTTCCTAGTGTTATGAAGATAAAATATAATTTTAAAGCAGTTTTTATACCTTGAAGCATTATGTAATTACTAGATACTTATTATTATTGTTATTAATTATTATTATAGGGGATTGCAGAGTGAAAGCTGCAGAAATGGCAAAAAGGTGGCCATAATGGACTGCAAAGCATGTCAGTGATGGGCCAGATATAATAGACAATATGGAGGCACTCATCAGTTCAGATAGTGAAACCTTAGTACAGTGAACTCAGTATAAAACTCTTTAGAGCTGAGAGCATTAAGTCCTCCAAACTGTGGAGGGTACAGAAACAGGGCAATTAGTGTGTATGACCATGGGAAATTATTAACAAAAAAAATACAGTAATATGATGCTCTCAGGTGAGATAACTTAAGGAAAACACATTGTAAGAAAATAATGTGCTATACAATTGTGCTATTCAAATGTCAGCTCTTATTATTAACGTTATTATTAGCATTTTATTCAAGAAGAGAGGAAGTCAGTTTCCTTGCAAGAGACATTGAATAACCCATGAGATAAGGCAATGCTAAAGAATTGAGAACTGACATTTTATGATGTGTACGTTTAAAATCATTACATAGTCTGAAAAGTGTATGATTTCTTTTTTATTTCCTTTAAGTGAAATCTTTTTCACTAAATGAAGAATTTTTTTAAAACTCCTCATCTTTTTCTCCTGACAAGATTTCTGTTTGATCTCTGAAAGCTATATGTATGATAAAACAGCAACTTGAAAGCCAAAAGTCATGATTTTCAAGCATTCCCTTCCATTTGCTTATTTCTTATACTTTTTTCCTCTTTTTGTAAATAGGGAATTCACAAATTCACTTAAAAATAAATTTCTCTCAATGTCCCTATAGTTGGTAGATGGAAATAAACTCCTTCAGTTCGAGTTTGATTTAAGCCTTCTTTCTTCCATTCCTGTTCCCCTTACCTCCTCCTCTTCCACAGCACCATTTAGCAGCTATAAAACTGGGAATTATGGGCAATATTTCCCTGTTGCTTTATCATGATCCTCATAGTGTGGCAGGCTTAGGTCTATAACAATGCACTACCTTCACAGGGCTGGCTGTAAGAGACAGACAACAGCTCTCTAAAGCAGAGCATCTCAGATCAAAATGTGTAGAATGTGGGGAGCACAACAGAGGAATTTGATGGGGCCTTGCAGGGACATCAGAACCTTTTTTTTCCTGAGACACAGTCATGTCAATTCAAATTATCAAGCTCTCAATAAGAAACTTAAGAGTAGAAAGTATGGTTGGCCAAGTACAGCTATCCTTGACACTAGAACAAGAATTCTCAATCTGGGGTCTGTTTATTTATTTTAAAAAAAGTAAAAGAATAATTATATTTTAATATAATTATTTTGCTTTGTATGTTATTTTGTGCCTTTAAAAATATTATTCTAGAAATCAAGGATAGTATCTCTGCTACTGGGGAGACTGAGGTGGGTGGATAACTTGTATTATGCCAAGCTGAGCCTCTAAACTGAGTGAAGTTCTGAGTGGTACCAAGTTGAAAATTTGGAGTTCTGAGTTGCAGCAGGCCAAGCCAATCAGACGTCTGAACTTTCTGGTACAAATAGGGTAAGCCCCTGGGAGTGAGGGGCCACCAGGCTGCATCAATGAGAGGCAAAATGGCCTACACCAGAAACAGATTACATTAAAGGTACCATGTCTATCAGTAGTGTAATGGTGCCCATGAGCAGTCACTACATTTCCAGCTTTGGTGAAATAATTCAAAATAATAAAACTTATTCTGAGAAGAAGTCCATGGGTATTACCAGACTGCTAAAAGGGTACATGAAATGAGAGAGAGACAGACAGAGAGACAGACAGAGAGACAGAGACAGAGAGAGAGAGAGAAAGAGAGAGAGAGACAGAGAGAGAGAGACAGAGAGAGAGACAGAGAGAGAGAGAGAGAGAGAGAGAGAGAGAGAGAGAGAGAGAGAGAGAGAGAGAGAGATTAGGTCTGGGAAATGATTGAGAAGCCAAAGCATTCCTCCTTCTTCCCAAGTGTGTTACTTTTCCTGGTTATGGTTCAACAAAACAAATGCTCATACATAACTTCCAATAGATAGGTAGTTGTTTGTAGTAATTCACACCTGTTCAGTCAGGTAAATAAGTCAAAAGACCAGAGTGGTACTTATCTTGCTGGGGAGTCCAATGGTATCTAGAATATATGGATAAAAAGAAGATTCATATTTTAATTTTCTAACTTTAGCTTAGTTGAGATTCTTGGGACTAGAAAGTCATTGGGGAAAATACATCCAGAAAACTGTCATTATCTATCCTTATCTCTGCTCTCTTTAATAAATGTTTCCAGAGGATCATGTACTAGTTCAGCTTCTATCAGTGGCAACATTAATAACTGACCTTGATTTAAAAAAAAAATCATTTCTAAAGTGCCTTCTCATTATTCAATCTCAAGAGGCTTTATCAACAAATATTAAGTAAATTGCCTCGTATAAGTGAAATTCTGTTTGAAATATTTCACCAGTAATCAACTATGACTTCCTAATAGTTAGCCATGACTCTCTGGTTTTTCTGGGAAAGACACAGGAAGGAAGGAAGGAAGGAAGGAAGGAAGGAAGGAAGGAAGGAAGGAAGGAAGGAAGGAAGGAAGGAAGGAAGGAAGGAAGGCAGGCCTATGCCACATGCATGGCACAAGTTATATTCCTATATTCCTTTGTTTATATTTTTTTGTTTTTATCTTGCCTCTCAAATAAATTCCTATCAAACGGAGTACAGAGTCCTTGTATTATATGTAGTTTGTTTTACCACAGTTTTTAAGATGATGTTATAGCACATAGTTGTCACTTAATAAATATATACTGATTTGTGGATTCATTAAAGTCTTAAATGGTACAGTAGTGCTCGATTAAGAAGCAGTGGCAAAAAATAACACTGCAGTATGTGTCAAGGGATATTAGTTCACATGGTTTAGAGATGAAAATTGAGAGGTTAAGAGACTTGCCCAGAATTTGTAAAGTGACAGAGGTGAGATTACAACCCAGGTCTCCTCATTTCAAAATAAAATCCCTCATTGTGCTAAACTACACCATTCTGGCATAAACCCCTTTCTGACTCAGCTGACTGTGTAATCTTGGGCTGGTTACTTCCCCTGTGTGAGTCTAATTTTCCTTACCAGTAAAGTTAGGGGGTTAGAATATATGATACTTAAGTTTGTGTCGTTTTATGAAAACATTTGTAAAAAGCAAATTTAATTCTCCACACATTTATTAAGCACTTACTATTTGTGAAATCTCTTGGTAAGTCCAATTCTGAATCCTCATTGTGACTTTAAAATAATCAAGAATTCTCAAAAGGCTTGCTTAGAGAGAGAGAAGCAGCACAGAATAGTAAATAGAGAGCCAGCTTTGGAGCCATCAAAATCCTCTATTCAAATCATGTTTCTGACATGTACTGACTGAATCTAGGTAGACACCAGAGGTAGCTGGTAATTCAATGGATAGAATACTGGGTTTGGAGTCAGGAAGACCTAAGTCCAAATCTGGCCTCAAGCACTTGCTAGTTCTGTGATACTGGGTATGTCATTTAAATTCTGTCTTAGTTTGCTCAGCTGCAAAAAGAGAATAATACCCTAATAGCATCTACTTAACTGGGTTGTTACAAGGATCAAATGAGATATTTATAAAGGACAGTGCCTGGCATATGGTGAATATTATGTTCCCATAACTCTCTAAGATTCTAAGTTGCAGAAGTGCTGATCTGCATTGATTGAGGGTGTTTCTTATACCAAAGTAAGCACATATCTGGTCCTCTGCCATAAACATTCCAGTGGAAGCCAAGCTTTAGTGGTTCCTCCCAAGCTAGAAAGGTATGTCATCTGGGAACCAGTCTTAGCTAAGGACAGAGAAGTTCATCAGTGTAAGGCTCAAACCCAAAGGAAGGACTCATTCCCATTGGAGGAATGCATGAAATAATATAATTAAAGTATGTGTGGAATTCAATTTGTATTGGCAGAGAGTACATACTTTCAACCAGTAAAAAAACTAGTTAAATTGATATCATCCTAGCTCCTAATTTGTCTCTTACTGGAATGGTATTGTAAGGCTTAAGTTTCTTATTTCCTTGCTCCTCATTCATACTTCCCCTGTTCCATATCTCTTCTTCCTTATTAGGTAATTTAGAAAAAAAAAAACTACCCCCAAAACCTCTCACTGTGTTGTTCCTATGGTTACCAGGACAGTCTATCAGCGATATGATATTCTTTCTTTGTCCCAAACAATATATAAGTTGAAGCTCATTGGCACTCTGGGCCCTCACCTGAAATATATGCTCACAACTTGAGTGCTGACCACGGACATGGAGGACATAAACTACAGATTCCATCTGCCAGCAATTGGCTCTTCTCCAGCCCTCATAAGTAGCAATAAAGATTGTTAATACTGCCTCTGTGCCCTAATACTCTTTATCTCAACTCCTCTGAAATACAAAAAGAAAAAAAATCCAAAAATAAATTTGTGGGAAGTCATCATCTTTCATTTTTCCATCCATCCATCTATCCATCCATCCATCCATCCATCCATCCATCCATCCATCCATCCATCCATCTTTGCATAATTTCATTCATGTCATCCATATATTCATCTATCCATCAATTCATTAATAATTTATTTAATAAATATTTTAAGTGATATAAGTGCTGCAAAGATAAATTTGATAGTCATAGTCCACATAGAATTTTTAGTGATATTTAAATATAACAAATTATCTCAGGGTTTATGTGGTGCAATGTTGAGTCTTGGACTTAAACTCAAAAGATAATGATTCAAATTCTGACCCTGTCATAAATCAACAAGAATGAACACCCATAATGGACGAGGTTCATTGAGGCCTCACTACTGAGGCCTTAATTTATTCATCTAAAAATGAAGGAATTCAATTCAATTGTCTCTAAATTCTCTTCCCATCCTAGATCTATGATACTATGAAACAGAGCTATGAATCTGACAAGTCAGTTTCTGTGGGTCTGAATTTTCCCATCTACGAAAAAATAGGAAGGGGCGGCTAGGTGACACAGTGAGTAGAGTGCTGGCCCTGGAGTCAGGAGGACCTGAGTTCAAGTATGGCCTAAGACACTTAACACTTACTAGCTGTGTGACCTTGGGCAAGTCACTTAACCCCAATTGTCCTACCTTCACCCCTCAAAAAGAAAAAATAGGCTTAGAATAAACAATATGATATTCTATGGTGTAGGTTTCAATCATAGCTTTAGAGCTAGAAGGGATTTTGGAAGTCAGATAAGGAAACTGAGACCCAGAAACATCAAGTATCTTAGACATAAATCCTCTGAGTCCAAATCCAACATCTTTCCACTGTACTATATTATTCCTATATGAATGTCATGACTTATTTAAAACCTCAAAGGATTTCAGAAATGAAATCCTTTATTCCTCTCTTAGCTCCATTGCTGAATGTGTAGACTTCATTTTTCACAATGTTATAACAGCCTTCTTAGCCTGGATTATCACTCTGCCCCTGTGATCCTTTAGTCTGATTGGTCAGTTTTTCCCAGAACCATTATTTTAAGGAAAGTAGCGGAGTCAAGTCATGATCAGTCCTTCATTGCTATATGGATTTCATTCTAGACTCTTTGGACTTCTTTCTTCATCATACACCCTTGCAAATACCTTTCCCTCCCTTTTCTATGTTATTTTAGTCATTGAAATAAGCTCCTTGAAAGCAGGAATTATCTTTATTTTTGCTTGTATTTGAATTCCCATCACTTAACAACACTCCTGGCACATTGTACACACTTAATAAATATTTGTTGACTTGGTTTGAAGTGAAAGTAAGACTTTCAAACTAATGTTTGAGCATTTTTTTTAACATGACCCCATGGTTCACTTTTAATTTTGAACAAATGAAATGACTACAAAATGGGATACTGAACTGGAAATAGCCCTAAATTTAATGCAGAAATACTTTAATTGGAATCTTTGCTCTGCCACATTCTACCTTTACGACCTTGTGCAAATCATTTAATGCTTTGAACCTTAGTACCATCATCTATAAAATAAGAAAACTCAACTATATATATATATATATATATATATATATATATATATATATATATATATATATATATATTTTAAGGCCATCTCTAGTTCCAAAACTTATGATGTTATTTTTTTAAAAATTGACTAAAAGTGGAGAAGTCATCCAAACAAACAGCTGGATGGTAATTATGTTGCTGTTTATGTTCTCACTAATGATGAGTGTAGTTGAGATGATATAGGAGTGGTAGGAGGCGAACAGAAGATGCCAGAAAACTATCATTAAATTTTGCAGTCTGGACATATGCAACCCTCACATCTGACCCTCAAATCTCTAGTTACACATATAGAAGTAATGAGAGGGGTGATTCTTGGCCCTCTGCCCTTCTTTACATCCCTTATATCATTCCTAACTATTGGGTTAACTTCAACAAATCAAAACCAATTTGCTAATCTCTCATTTTCACCCCAAAATTTTAGAAAGACAAGTCTGCATTCACTATCTTCTTAGGTTTAGATCTGAAAGTGGCTTTAGAGGTCATTCTCATTCAAATCCCTTATTTTACAGAAGAAGAAACTGAGGTGTAGAGAAATCAATCTGACATCCCAAACTGCTTTTCAAACATGCATGCCTTCACACACAGATCTTTTGACTCCCCTGCCAATGCTCTTTCCACTATGGCCAACTGCTTCCTTGACACTCATGCTGTCCTCAAATTAACCCATTTTGCAATGTGATTTCTTGATTTACCTCTCTGTAAAAATAGTTCTGATCAAGTACCTGGAGTACAGAGATTGTTTCATTCTATGTATTTGTATCCCTAATGCCAAGAACATAGGTTCCTGGGAGGAACCTAAAAAATGCTTGTTGAAAATTGACATACTTGTTGACAAATCAGTTTTTGAGGGGTGTCTTCATCTTTCTGAGACTTTATTTGGCATTTCATATTCTGAAAAACTCCATCTTCTTGATACCCCCCCTTGAATTCTATAAAACTGCCTTCTTGTAGTTCTCCTCTTACCTTTCTGATTGCCTCTCTATATCCTTTGTTGGCCCCTAATCTTCCTGCCAACCCTTAAACATGGATACCCCCCAAGGTTCTATTCTTGACCCTCATCTTTTCCTTCTCTAGCAATCCTTCAATTATTTATGAAGCACCTTACCTGTATTAGTTATTGTATTATGTGTCGAATCTATGTGCTATATCCTTGATGATTTCATTCACTCTCACCCCCCATGGCTTCAATTACCATCTTTATGTAGATAACTCTCAAATTTGTATTTTTGCCTCAACCTATCCTAAGAAAATAGTTTCATATTTCCTCATACTTTCAGCTACTGGCTACACTAAGGATGTTCCACAATGTGGTACAGTTGCTCCTGGGTCAGAATAGCAAGGTCCAAATCCCTTCTCTGTCATTTTCTACCTGTGTGGTCACAAACAATTCTACTCACCTCTCTGACTCTCAGTTTTAGCATCTACAAATGAGGAGGTTGAAATAGGGTGTCTTTGAGGTTCAATTCAGCTCTAAATCTTTGATTCTTTTTTTCACCTAACCTTTATTGAACACTTACAATATGTAAAATATTCTCTGGGAATATTCTCTGGAACTAGCATAGTGGTACATAGTTATAATTCTTGCTAAGGGAAAGGCTGAAACTGGTGACTCTCATGAGCTAAGGAGTTCTGAGAGTAACTTCAGAACCTAGGTGTCCTTCAGGATTTGCCCTGATTTATCTTCTCTTCTCCCTCTATACTGCTTCACTTGGTAATGTCATTAGCTCCCATGGATTTAATTATTTCTATGCTGATGAGTTGCAAATCTACCTATACTCCCCCAAACTCTCTGCTGTTCTAATTTGACATCTCCAAACACCTTACAGACATCTTAAATTGAATGTCTGGTAGACCTCTTAAGCTAAACCTGACTGAAACAGACATTATCTTCCCCCCAAATTCTCCCCTCTTCCTACCTTCTCAATAATTTTAGAGGGCACCATCAATCTCCCAGTCTCTCAAGCTCAAAATTTGAGTGATCCTTGACTTTTCACTATCTTTCATTCCTCCAATATCCAATCTCTTACCAAGGCACTGATTTTCAACATCTCACATATATGCCCCTTCTGTCCTCTGACATGGCTACCACTCTCATTCAAGCTCTTATCACCTCATGCTTGGATCATTCCAACAGAGTACTGGTAGGTATGTCTGCCTCAGATCTCTATGCACTTTAATCTATCCTACACTCAGTCACTAAAGTGATTTTCCTAAAGCACATGTCCAACTATTCCATGCCCTCACTCAGTAAACTCAAATGTCTCCCTATTGCCTCCAGAATAAAAAAAAAGTTTTGCTTGTCATTAAAAGCTATTTAAAACCTAGTCAGAGGTGGGGAACCTGCAACCTTGAGGTCACATGTGGATCTCTCAGTCTTCAAGTGTGGTCCTTTGACTGAATACAAACTTCATCCCCAAAGGCTATACTTGAGGACCTAGAGGGCCACATGTGAAACTTGAGGCCACAGATTGCCCACCCCTGAATCCTAGTACCTCTTACCTTTCCAGTCTTCTTACACCTTACACCCTGACACATATTCCTTGATCCAGTGACATTGAGCTCCTGACTTTTCCACAAAGACATTCCATCTCTCAGTGCTTGGCATTGTCATCATGCCTGGAATGCTCTCCCTCCTCAATTCTACCTCTAAATCCTCACAATAATCCCGTCTTTCATAGTGTCTCTCCCAGTTCCTTTTAATTCTGGTGTTTTCTCTTTGTTAATTATGCCCTGTTTATCCTGTATACAGACTTCTTTATACACATTTGCCTGAATTTTATCTTCCCCATTAGGTTGTAAGCTCTCTGATGTCAGGGAACGTCTTTTGCCTCTTTTTGTATCCTCAGAGCTTAGCACAATGCCTGACACATAATAAGTGGTCAATAAATGTTTGTTTGTGCTACAGGGAGCTAAACCCAATCAGATGCCCAAAGTAAATCTGGCACCAAGATGGGTAATTCTCAGGAGGGAGTGTCATGAGGATGCTAAAGGAGGAGCAAACCAACCCAGGTAGGGAACTGTGATAATCATTAGTGGGATCTCTACCCTTCCAGACTTTGTGAGAAGTATATCAAAGCTCTCTCTCTCTCTCCCCCCTCTCTTATGTATATCATGTAATAAATACACATATAAATGTATCAGAAACAAAATGAGAGAGACAAAACATGAGAGATCATGCAATACAACTTATCTTGTAAATGAGAAAAAATGATACTCAGAACCTCTATTTTCTTTACAAATCAGGAAATGTAAACTTATAATGATAGTAACAAGAACCATGCATATGTAGCTATTAGAACCAAGTTTGGGTAGAAAATTCAAAGAAAGAAAAACATTTAAAATTATTCATTTTGTCTTCTTCCTAGAATCAGTTAATCTTTGGAGATTTAAACTAAATTCCTAAAATGCTCTGTATTATAAGATGAACAGGTAATGCTATGGAATTTAGTTTGTTGAGGTCTCAGGACAACAGTTTTCAGAGCTAGAAGTGAATTCAGAGTCAATCAAGTACAAGCTTATCATTTTATGCATGAGGAAACTGGGATAGAGGGATTTTAAGTGACTTGCTCAGAGTCACACAGGAAGTACGAACTAGTATCAGGGTTTGAATCTACATCCTCTCTCTCGAGACAGCACTTTTCTATGCTCATTTCTTCATTGTTACCTTCTACTGCCTAGAACCACTATAGTATAGAGGGCACAGCAATGTAGCCAGACTGAAGAAGATCTGAGCTCAAAGTTCACATCTAGCATTTGTTAGGTGTTTCTTCTATTAAAAAATGAAGATAATATCTATAGTACCAACTTCACAGTATTATTGTGAACTCAGAAACAGAATTACTAGAAGTGACCTTTGACCTTATCTGACTATATCATCGCAGGGTACGGTTAGTAGAATTGACAGCCAGTCTAAGCAAAGAAGCAGGGCCACCATTTTCCTTGCATCCCTCCCCAAACTGCCCTTAATGCCTTTTGCTCTAAAATTCCTCCTCTTCCTCTTGCTGTGAGAAGTGGTAGGGAGTCTTCCAGCTGAGGGACTGAGAGAAGAAATGATGTGATACTGTGACAACAGAGAGAGCAATGGTCATATTCACTTTTGAGAAGGATTCAAGGACAACATCAGTCTAGCTTCTCTCACAGGCTAGCTGCCAACTCCATTAACCATGCTCTGTGATGGTTAATCTGAAGCCAGATGAGGTCAGAGTTCCTCTCCTGTGAATAAACACATGGCCAACTTTACTGAGGTCCAATATATATAGGATCCCATTACTTAACACTCAATAAGTAGATATACTCATTCTAAGTTGCTTGGACCTGATGAGGAGTCAAAAGGGAATTATGAATTTAGCACCCTGTGAGAAGTTTGATTATTCTCCTTTGCCTGCTCAAAAGAGGACTGGACTTTGTGTCCTAGATGTCCTGAGTCTTAATCAGTCTTGCTTGGGGTGGGGGTGGGGGGTGAGGAGGGTAGGACTTCCAAGAGATTAGCAAGCTCATAGCTGTTCAGTAGAGGAGTTTATGTCTTTTATTACACATTGTCTTCTTTCTCTTATATATTGTTTATTTACTTATTGATTCTATGCTAAGAGGAAAAATGGCATATGCAGCAGTTCAGCAAGTATGTATGCTTTCCTGTGGAGTCAATTCCATTATTCCAAGGTCATGAAATTAGGGTAGATTGGCAGTACCACTCATTCAAAAGGTGGTAAGGATGATGAATGAGTGAGAGCTGTGGGTTAGGGTCTGATCAATGGAGCAGCATAGTTCAAACATATCTTGAACAAAGAGTTTCCAGACTTTTAAAATTGTGCATCCTTAATAATGAAAAAATGTTTTCTTATGCAACCTCAAATATGTGTATATTTGCTTATATATAAATCATATACGTATTTTACTATACTTATAATTATATTCATTTAAAAATAGAGAGAGGTTAGGGAATGTGACTGTGATTTCATCTGTGTATGGAGAGTCAGGGGAAGAACTCTCTCTACCAGTGCAATCTTGAACTTCTGAGAAACTTATGTTGTTTAGAGATCTACCTGGGACCCTGAGAGGTAGTGATTTGCCTAAGGTCATGTAGTCAGGACAAGAAAGAGTCAGGACTGAAATCTAGATTTTCTTGAGTTTGAGATCAACTCTTTATCCATTATATCACACTTCTTCTATAAAAATAGAAATTGTAAAAGGACAAGAAAAGAATGAATTAACAATTCATTCCAGAGTATATAGGAAACCACTGGAATTTATTGAATAGAAGAATAGCATGGTTGAATTAGAATGTGCCTTAAGAAAATCATTGATAGCTACATCGAGGATAGATTGGACAGGAGAGAGACATGAATCTGGGAGGCTAATCAGGGAGCCATTGCAATTGACCAAGTGAAAAGTGATGTGACAAATAGAAACTACTCTTTGAGGGGTACCTCTCATTGCCACAAGGTAACTTGAAGGATGGGGCATAAGTAATGTGTGGTGTGGGAAATTTTCCTAATAATATCTTTCTCATTTGCTGTTTGTGCTTGCCAGGCAGTGGTCAGTTTATAATTTCCCCAAGAGATAAATGCATGACTTCAAAGACTGGAAGATGAGAGTTTGAACAGCAGAGAGAAAAGGCAGAGTCAAGGACTATTGGAGGATAAGAGTAGGTGGTGGTATGCTGGAAATAAATCCAACAAAAAGGTTGATTTTTATGGTAAGAGTGGGATAAAATTTATCTTCCCACCCTTGGTTTGATCTCTTATGCTGTCCTCAAGGAGTTTACAATCTAAAGGGGCGGGGTACCTGTAAAACAACATATACAAACAAGCTATATGCTGGTTAATAAGGAAATAATTGAGAGAGGGAAGGTACCAGAAAATGGAAATCTGTGACTCAAAGGAAGTCATAGAAGTCAATAAGTGGAGATGGGGAGGAAGAGCTTTCCAGGCATGAGGTTCAACCAGAAAGAATACCTAGAGCTGAGGGATAGAATATCTTGTTCATGGAACTACCAGAAAGCTAGTGTCACTGAATTAAAGATTATGTGTCAGGGAGTAAGGTGTAAGAAGTCTGGAAAGATAAGAGGGGATTAGATTATGAATGCCTTTTAGTGACAGAGTATTATACATTTGATCCAGAAGATTACCTGGAGTCATTGGAATTCATTGATAAGAGAGGGATGGTGAGACTTGTGTTTTAGTAAATTGACTTTAGTGGCTAAATGGAAGATGTATTGGAGTGGGGAAAGACTTGAGGCAAGAACATCCACTATCAGGCTATTTCAATAATCTAAGTATGAGGTGATGAAGGCTGATACTAGACTGGTGGCAGTGTTGAAGGAAATAAGGGGGCATATAAGAGAAATATTTCAAAGGTAAAATAAAGAGGCCTTGGTGATAGAATGGATATGTGAAGGTGAGAGATAGTGAGGAGTATAGGATGAGTCTTAGGCAGCAAGTCTGAGGGACTAGGCAGAGAGCATTGCCCTTTATGAAGAATTTCAAAGGATTCAGTTTGATTGTTTTGTTGTTGTTCTTTCAATTTACATTATTATAATCATTATACTTAAATACTTAAAATATTTTTCTGGTTTAGTTTACCTCACTTTATATGTCTTCCTTTCCTTCTCTGTATTCTTTCTTATTTTATTGAAGAAAAAGACATTAAATAACCAGGATCATGTAGCTGACACATATCTGAGGGAGGATTCAAATTCACCTTTTCCTGGCTACAAATATAATATTCTATCCACCTTAGTACTTAGCTTTCTAGTACAGGTACTAGATGTACCTCCATTGTACAGAAATCTGAGGTTTGGAGAGTGTAAATGATATGGCCAGCATCACCTTGTTTAACTCTATCAAAGCCAGGTTTCAAAACCAGGCCTCTGCATTCCATCACTTGTGTTATTAAACCCATAGCATGCTGCTACTCATATTCCATGCTGCTATTCACTTTATAGGACAGCTAAATGGCGCAGTGAATAGAACACCAATCCCAGAGTCAGGAGGACTTGAGTTCAAGTGTCACTTCAGACACTTACTAGTTGTATGACCATGGAAAAAGCACTTATCCCTGTTTGCCTCAGTTTCCTCATCTGTAAAATAAGTTAAAGAAAGAAATGGAAAACCACTCCAGTATCTTTGCCAAGAAAATCCCAAATCTGCTCACAGAGTCAGACTTAACTGAAACAATTCAACAACACAATTCTCTTCATGACTTTACTTAAAAGTATGTTCTGCTCCTGATATGGCATGGAAAGCTATTGAGTATCATGGAGTCAGAAACGTAGTCTACCCTAAAAACAAACTTAAAAAAAGTCTGTTTTCTAGACTTTTTTTCTTTTTCCAATTGAAGGGGAGACGGAGAATTCCTATAACCAAATATCCTAGGCTTGTACACAGAAGCTAAAAGATTTGTTAGCTCTTTGACCTCTAAACAGAGGGCAATGTCTCTTATATAATGATGATGACTTTGGACATAGCCAGCCTAATTAAGCTAGTCGTGAGCATCCAGTGCTTAATATTCATTCTGTACATTTTTTTAAATTGTCTCTCCATGAAAAATGAGATCCACTCACAAGGAGCACTAATGTGTGTGAATTGGAGAATTACATCACAACTTGCATGTGCTTTTTTGGGAGCTGCTTCAGGGCAAATGTGATTTACATAAGAATTGAAATCTTAGATCTCTCCCTGAGCCAAGGACTGTAAACAAGCCATAATACTAGTTTTATATTAGCAATAGAATTATCACAGAAATAGAAAGATTGAGCTGCCTGAAATGTTTTTTTTTCTATAAACCAACAGAAAAGTTTATTTTGCTGGCAAGCACACCAAAGCCAGGATGGCCATGGAGGGCAGTAACGGCGATTTCTACTTTTTTTTAGGAAAATGAGGTTCATGGATAAATAAATTTTCTATATATCTGAAGTTTGCCACTTCAATAAGAATTTTTTAAAAACCTGAAAAAACACATTTTGATGGAAATCTTTCTAACATGTTATCCATTTCCATGACTTAGTAAACAGAATAATTTGACTATAATTAGATTTTTTAAAAAAATAATTCAAAGTGATTATTATTACTATTAGTCATTGCTTTTCAATATCATGATGTTATCACATTTTGGAATCACAGAATGTTAAATTTTGAAAGGATGAAGTATCTCAGTGGCCATCTCTTCTAAAAAAATATAAGCTAAAACATACCTGATAAATTGTCATCCAGTCTCTGTTTAAAGATATCTGATAGGGGCAGCGGTGGGAGCAAAGGAATGTACCCCCTCCTGAGGTATAGCATTTCACTTTGGTGCAGTTCTCAATATTAAAATATTTGTCTGTGTGTTTGTTTTCCCAGACATCATGTCTAATTTTGCTACATTGAATCTTTTTTTTTAAAGCAATTGGGATTAAGTGACTTGCCCAAGGTTACTACACGGTCAGTTTTTTTGTGTGGGTGTTAAGTGTTTGAGGCCAGAACCGATCCCCGGTTCTTCTGACTCCAGGGCCGGCATTCTTACTCACTGCACCACCTAGCTGCCCTAATTGCTCCATTGAATCTTAAATCTATTTTTCCTGCTTCTGCTTTCTGGACTCAAATGGAAACAGTTCTAGTCCCTCTTTCACATAATTATACCTCAAATACTTGAAGGTAGGTCTCATGGCCCTCTCCAATCTCCCTCCAACAACCTCCAAGTCTTCTCTCAGTGAATTAGTGGGCTGCATTGGGATGTTTTCCATTTTTGCTATATGGCCCTAAATAACTTAGTTTCACAGAATTGGCAATTTTACTGTTATCAAGCAAGGGCATAACTGGCACTTTCTGACATTTGGAAAACTGGCTTTCTCTCTATCATCACTCCATGTCTTGGTGGTAACACTTTGTCTTATTAGTTAAGAGTTTTTTATGAATTTATCCAACCATGTTCTTGGTTCAATATTATTTATTACTCCTGGAAATATGTTTCCCTCTTCCCATCCCTGATGTATCTCAATTAAAGTGATTTACAAAAAGCATGCCATGTACATTTCTTTCAACACAAAAAATAAAAGCAGAAATACAACTACTACAAAACAAGACTGAACTGGAAGAACAAGAATTCTTTGTTCGCCAGTTCTTCCCAAACCCCTTGTAGGAAGGCAAGTTGAAACCCTAGAGCTAAAAGAAACACAGCTAAGTTACTGAGAAGAACATCTCCTACATCTGTTGCTGAAGGGGTAAAACAATATACATTAGCCATTCAAAAATTCCCCCAACTAAAATGAATGTTGAAGGTCCTATATGTATATCACCTTGCTGCTGCTGTTACTCATTTGCCTCCAATCTGGTTCCCTCTCTGCTTGTTGATGTAACTGCCATTCACTCAACTCTAGCTGTACCTCCTGGTCTAACTCAACTTTTTCAATGTCCATCACTTGCATCCTGTGCCTGGCTCCTCATCAAATAATGGGAAACTTCATTGCTAAAATTTTGTTGCATGAAAATGGAGAGAAGGAGCATATGAAAGGCTTGCTGGCTCTGTGGGGATCATTTCTGTTTTTGAAAAGGCCCACTAGCTAGCCACACTTCCTGCACAGTCATGGGAGAGGAAGGGGAGAAATAACTCTCCCTGCCTCCAGGTTCTCATTTCCCTAGCTTTCAACCATCATATTTTGATGTCAGTTCCTTGTCAGCGTCCCACCTCAAGTCTCCATAGCTTGGAAAATATTGCCCATTGTAATAGGCAAAATTAAAGACTGACAATGTATTAGAATCATGAATAATGAATTCTCTCTGCTTAATGGCTTGGAGCCCCTAATTAGATATCCAGGAGGAAACAAACAAATTTAAGAAAAAAAAAACTATGCATAGGACTTTGACTCTATAAGTACAGGGTGACAGAGGACGAAAGCAAGGTCCAGAATTAAAGTTACTTACACATGGTCACAACAAACCATAAGCGGAAGAGCTGGGATTTGAAACCCGGCCCTCTGAGTACAGATCCAGTGTGCCTGGGATTGGTGATGTGAGGAGAGGATCTACTGATGAAATTATGGTTCTCATCATTTAATATCTCAGGACCTCAGTTTGTTCAGGAAATACAAATCTATGTATGATCCTAAGAATTTTCTGAGGTATTGAACTGTTAAATTAAATACATTCTAAAGCAGGACTTCTTTACCTTCTCTGTGCCATGGACCTCTTCTGCAGTCTGACGAAGCCTATGCACCTCTTCTCAGGAGAAAGTTTTAAAAGTATTAAATAGTATATATGGAATCATAAAGAAAATCAATTATATTGAAATAAAACAATAAAAATATTACACAAAAACAAGTTCATGGACCTCAGGTAAAAAATAATAGCTACAGTAATTGTCCAAGTTGATTTTTCGCTTCTGTTTCTTTCTTCTGAACTCATAGAACAATAGAGATGCCAAGATCATCTTGCTTACTAACTTCCTCAATTGAGGCCCACAGGTGAATTAACCTGCCTAAAGTCAGTCAGAGAAATATTGAGGCAGTTAGATAGTACAGTGAGGCACTCAGGGAAGACTAACACCTCTGGTATGAGGGTTTGCTGAACCCTTTTCAGGGTGACTCATCCACCTTTGGTGTTTACCTGGTGTAGCATGCGCAATGTCCACACCCAGGTAAAACTGTCTCAGCAGACAAACTAAACCAGGTTGAGGGTAACTAACAGACCTCAAATTCTTTGGTGAGTTACAGGAATGTCTACCCCAAACATATGAAGGCTTCCCTCTGACAGAATGGGCAGCTGAGAATGATTTGTTCCAGTGGCTGTGGAAGTGGCTGAAGTAGGCTTTATGGAGTGTGTAGAGCTTTGTTAATTATTGAAGATACCAAGCTCATCCACTGCATCCTGGGTCATCACCAGTAGTCCCAACTTTCAACTTTCCACTGGACTTCAATGACTTTGGAAGAGATAGTGAGACTGATGACTGTGTACCTCTGCTTCAATTAAATCTACTTCATAGGCAAGTTAAGACATTACTTATGATGTTATTGATCCTCTTCAAAAATGAAATGCAGGGGCGGCTAGGTTGCACAGTGAATAGAGCACCAGACCTGGAGTTAGGAGGTCCTGACTTCAAATCCAACCCCAGCACTTAACACACACACACACAACTAACCCTGCGACCTTGGGCAAGTCACTTAACCCCAATTGCCCTATCTCCCCCCCTCCAAAAAGAAAAAAAAAGGCAAACAATAACAATAAAAATACTGGCCTTAGAAAAATGTGAATTTTAATCCTGCCTCAGGTGCATACTAGCTTTGTGACCCTAACCAAATTGCATAATTTCTGTGTGCCTTGGTCCCCTCATCTATAAAATGATGCAGTTATTGTACATCATTGACATCTAAAGTCCCTTCCAATTCCAAATTCTATGATTCTGCAATTATCTGGATGAGAACCCAATTATCCCAATTCCCAGGTTGGCATTCTTTCTCCTACAGTCCTATAAGGAAAATGGCAACTAAAGATACAGTCCCAGCATGGACTCTAATTTTATCTGCTAATCTGTACACACTAAACTTTTTAAAAGCTTAGGGGGAAGAGGATAAAAAGAAAGAGCAGTGAGGGGAAGAACAATTTCATGGCATTCCACATTCTGCTGGTGATTTGGGGCATATTTTCTTCCTTTGCTTCTAGAGGTGAACACTGGGCACACATAAAATTGGACAGAAGCAACACCAGAAGGCTTCATTATTCATGTTGATGCTCCTTGGATATTAGTGCAGTCTATATTCTTCCATATCCTCATCAGACTTCACCTTTTATGCAATAGGAGCAAAAATGCCTTTGTGTAGAAAAATGAGGCTACCCCTCAGCTTTCTGTTCCTAAATGTTTAAGAGGAGGGAAGGTGGATTATTTGGAAACAGGGGTATTAGGAGCATAGGTTGATTAATTTTTTTAATTTTGCCATGCTTGCTTTTTTAGGAATTTTTTTAAAGCCTCCAATATGAATTCTAAATGATTCTTAATGGTTAGATCCAAATAACAAGAAATTTCAGTATATGGTGGTTGTATGAAGAATTTGAACTTGGGCCCTCTCTCTTGTTATTTCTTAGGAAATAAGAGGAAGGCAGGAATAGGAGAACCAGACATATACATACTACTTCTTATGTTATATTTCCTAATTTTAAATGATTATTTTGTTTTGTGAGGTACCAGGAACTAATATCACCAGACATGGACCCCTTTATCTTGGCTTCACTCAATTGCTTGCTTTTTGGAGGGGGGAAGGTAGGGCAATTGGGGTTAAGTGACTTGCCCAAGGTCACATGGCTAGTTTTTGTGTTAAGTATCTGAGGCCAGATTTAAACTCAGGTCATCCTGACTTAAGGGATGGTGCCCTATTCACTGTGCCACCTAGCAACCCCATCCGCTTGCTTTTTAAAAAATATATATATTTATTTACTTTTAGTTTACAATATTCAGTTCCATAATTCCTTGAGTTTCAAATTTTCTCCCCTTCCATCTCCTCCCTTCTCCCCCACCATGGCAGCATGTAATCTAGGATATAATATAGGATCTACAAATACCTTCACATTAAACATTAGTCAAGTTGTAAAGAAGGGTTATAACCAATGGAGTGAACAATGAGAAAGAAGAAACAAAACAAAACAAAAAAAGAGAGAGAGCAAGTAGTTTGCTTCAATATGCATTCAGACTCTGTAGTTCTTATTCTGGATGTGGATATCCCTGTCTATCATGAGTCTTTTGGAGTTGTCTTATTACCTTGATTGCTTGCTTTTCCCATATCTTCTAAGAGCATGTAGCATATTAGATTTAAATATAAAGTTTCAGGGCTTAACCTTCTAGAAGAGACAAAAATGGGAGGTGACTCCAGTGAACCGACTTGATAGATTGCAATAAAGCTACTTGACACAGTAAATAGAGCACTGGGTCTATAGTCAGGAAGACCTGAGTTCAAATCCACACTTAGACACTTATTAGCTGGATAACCTTGGAAAAGTCATTTAACCTCTGTTTGCCTCAATTTTCTCATCTGTAAAATGATGATAATAATAGTACCTACCTTTCAGGGTTCTTCTGGTGATTGAATGAGACAATAATTAGAATTAGAATAATTGCTTAAAATAAATGCTTAGAATAATTTCTGGCACATAGTAAGCCCTATATAAATGCTTATTTTTATTTACTATTATTCCCCAAATCCATGAAATTCCCACTGAGAATTGAGCCATTAGGATAATATAAAAATAATAATATATAATAATAAAATGCTACATGTTAAAGCAAAACTGCCAGAAGTATGCAGCCTTATTAACTTACTCTCCCAGCCCAAATACAAATGAACTAGGATGTGCACATGCTCATTGGTGGATGCAGGGAAAAGAGGGATGAAGGGGAAAGAAGCAGAAAAGAGTGAGAGACCACCTGCCGAGTCACTAACAAACTCCTCTTTCCACATGCAGCTATGGATAATGTTTCTAGTCTTGATTATTTCCTGTGGGGGAAATGATTTCTAGTTATAAGAGGCAAATAATTTTGCCAAAGTGAACAAAATTGCATCCCTGTGCATCCTGCTGGTCAGAAAAATAATGCATGGATCAATGCAAGTATTCAGAATGCCCAGCTCCCAACAGATGCTATAGATAGCAAGAGATGGGATTATGCTTTAAATGGGTGAGACTTCAGAGTCTATTATTGTGCTCTCTTTTTAAGGGGACATTTTTTATGAGCTGTGTGGAGACCTGAAAAAGGCAGGCTCAGCACATTATAGAAGACTATATCTTTCAATTCCCTTTACCTTCATAAAATGCTTGCTTTATTTCATATGTGTGTGTATGTATATGCATATGCAAATGAAAAGGTAAGTGTAATATGTGTGTGTGTGTATATATATATATATACATATATATACATATATATATATATACATATATATATATATATATATAAAACCTTAAAAAAAATTAGGTCCAAATTCTCTCCCTCCTTGTCAACCCTTCCTCACCCTATGAGAAAACAAGCAATATGATATCAATTATATATGTGAAATCAAACAAAACATTTACATATTGGGTTATCTTACACACACACAAAATAAAAGAAAGAAAATAAAAAAGGAAGAAAACTATACTTCAATTTGCATTCAGAATTCATCATTTGTTTCTCTGGAGATGCAGAGCATTTTTCATCATGAGTCCTTTGGGATTTTTTTGGGTCATTCTATTGATCAGAATAGTTGAGTCTTTCACAGTTGATCATTATTATGGTATTGCTGATATTGTGTATAAATGATCTCCTGGTTCTGTTCACTTGACTTTATATCAGTTCATACAGATGACATCATCCAACTTGTCATTTCTTACAGCAAAATAGAATCCTATCACAACAATAGGCCACAACTTGCTCAGTCATTCCCTAATTAATGGGCATCCCATCAATTTCTAATTCTTTTCTACCACAAAAAGAGTTGTTTTAAATTTATATATATATATGTCCTTTTCTTTTTTCTTTGGTCTCTAGTTTGTATTTATTCAATTAATAGTGATTTAGAACATTTTTAATGTGACTATGGCTAGCTTTGATATCTTCTTCTGAAAACTGCCTGTTCATATTTTTGAGCATTTATCAATTGGGGAATGAGCTTTATGTTTAAAAATTTTTTAGTCATATATATTATATATTAACATGTGTGTGTTTCTGAAATGAGGCTTTAATGAGAGAAACATACCCATGATTTAAAAAAAAATATTTCGTTGTCTGTGGTACCTTTTAGCAAAATATAGTTTCCCTGATTATCTCTTTTAATTTGGTTTATTTATGCTTTTGCTTTGTGTAATATCACATTTATTACTCCTGCCTTTGTAGTTCAGCCGAAATAAAATAAATTCTGCTTCATCTACTTATTTTAATTGTATGTGTATTTATCATTTTCAAGTGTATCTCTAGGAAACAGCATATTGTTGGATTTTGGTTTCAAATCCATTTTACTATCTGCTTTGGTTTCATAGATAAGCTAATTCCATTCACATTCACAGTTATGATTACTAACTGTGCATTTCACTTCATCCTATTTTCTTTTTTTTTCAAATGCTTTATTAACTTCTGATTTACATCATTTATTTCTGCCAGATTTTGAGTTACAAATTTTCTCCCGATTTTTCCCCTACCCACTGCCCCACAATAGCAGTCCCACAGGATATCCCCTCCTCCAATCTGCTCTCTCGCATATTTTCTCCCATACCCTTTCAACTTTTCCAATGGATCTCTATGCCCCAGTGCCTGTATATCTTATTTCCCAATGTAAAATAGTATTAATAATAATCTATCTATCTATCTAAACATTTGATTTTAAAACTTTGAATTCCAGATTCATTCCCTTCCTCCCTTGTCATCCACCCTTACTGGGAAGATAAATAGTTCAGTATAGGTTGTACATGTGTAGCTATGCAAAACATTACCATAGTAGATATATTGTAAAAGACTGACTATATTTCCCTCCCTCCTATCCCACCTCCCACTTGCTCTGTTCTCTACTTTGATCCCATCCCTTTTCAAAAGTGGGTGCTTCCAACTTCCCTCCCCCCCAGCCTTCCTTCCATAATCCCCCCTCTCATCCCCTTCTCCCCTACTCTCCTATAGGGTGAGATACCCTATTTAGTGTGTATTTCATTCCCTCCTCAAGCCAAATTCAATGGGAATAAGGTTGACCTATTCCTTTTTGCATTCCTATTCTTCCCCTCCATTGTAACCATTTTCCCTTGCCTCTTCTATATGAGATAATTTACCGCATTCTGTCTCTCCCCATCTCCTCGCATTATATTCCTCTCTCAACTCTTAATTTCACCTTTAAGTATTATCCCTTCCTGTTAAATTGGTCCTGTGTCCTCTATCTATGTATACCTGTAAACATATATACACATATTCACATATTTATTCATATGCCCATATACCCTCTTATATAGACATATTATATATATATATAACCTTCAACTATGAAGAAAGGTTTCATAAGTTACAATTATTGTTTTTCCATGTAGGAATGTTAATAGTTCAACTTTGATAAGTTCCTTATGATTTCTTTTCCCTATTTACCTTCTCATGCTTCTCTTGCTTCTTGAATCTGAATGTCAAATTTTCTATTAAACTCTGTTTTTTTCAGCTTGAAAGTCCTTTATTCCACTGAATGGCCATATTTGCCCCTGAAACATGATACTCAGTTTTTCTGGGTAGGTGTAATGCCAAGCAAAGGCAACTTCCCAAGGTTCAAAATAGCAGCATAGGTGCTCTCCATTTTATTCAGTGAAAAATTAAGAACAGAGAAAATAAAAATATAACATCATTCAAAATACAGCATTTACCAAGTGTAATTCAATAATCTCCAAGTACTACTCCACCCCTGGACATTACATCCTTTTAATCAATCACAGAGTCCAGCTTCTAAATACTACTCCACCCCTAGGCTGTACATTCATTTAGTCCATCACAAAGCCTCTCTTATCAAATGGAGATTAGTTTCCAATCATTAGTAAAGTACATTCATTTGTTTAATCACAGAGCACAAAAAGGTCAAAAGTTCCCCATTCTTGGATCACAATTGAATCTACCCCAGAATTACAACAAGCTTAAGCATAGCATTTAATACCAAAAGAGAGGTCTTTTCTTCATTTTGACATGAGTCAAGTTCTCAGCAATCTTTGTTCCTGGGGACACAAAGCTTAGCAAGGCCACAAGATACATTGCCAGTCTCTTCATTAATTCATTCTCTGTCTGCAGAACAGTCCTAAGACCCCTCAAAACATTAGCAAAATCCTCTTCCAGAATTTGTGTAAAGATACAATAAAAAAATCCTTCTTCAGGGCTTCTGAACCAAAAGCAAGGTTCCAGGACCTCTGCAACAACAACACTGTCCTTCACCAGTGGACAGAATTCACTCTCTGTCTGCAGAACAGTCTCAGGAGCTCTGAACCTACAGCAAGGTTCCAAGGCCTCTGCAACAACAGGACTGTCCTTCACCAGTGAACAAATCTGGCAAAACAACATCAAAACAGACGGACAAAGTACCAGCATAACAGCCATGTCTCCTCAGTCCTTGGCAGCTCTGGGTGGCAGCTCTCAAAAGTCCTGGGCAATTCAAACTGGCCCTCAGCAATCCTCACAGTCTCTCTCTGCCTCCAAGATGCTGCTTCCAAAAAGTTCTTCTGCCTCTCTCTTTTCTTGTGTCTCTCTAAATTTACATCACCAGCTCCTCGCAGTTCAGCCCTCCCTTTTCACATCAACAATTCCATCCCACAAGTGGGATTCTCACCTGCTGAATGTATTACTTGGGTGCCCTCTATGAAGCCTGCATACTCTCTGGCAAGATGTACACACACCCCAGGACCTCCACCCTAGACTGCAATGCAGATCCAAGCAGGTTAAAGCAAGAGTGATTACCCCTCAGACTGGTGCTTGGTCCCCCTACACTCTGCAGGCCAGGAGCTGAAGCTGCCACATGGTGCTAGCTGGCTGTGCTGGTGGCTGTGCCAGTATCTCAGTGGCTTCTTGCCCCGGGGGCAAAAGCCACACACTCCCACTTATTGGGTCCCAAAGTCCAGACTGCACTGACCTCTCACTTTGTCCTTCATATCTATGTGTTGATAAATCTGGAAATGGCCACAGCTGCTGCTGATCTGGAGTCTCTCCAGCCAGTGGCTGGTCAGGCCTGCCCTAGGGCTGAAGCCTCAGTGTGGAGCTGGGCTCGGCTCCCAGAGCACTGGGCTGGCCAATTCCTGTTGGCCTGCTGGGCTGTCCTCAGAGGGAGGTGAGCTTCTCTGTGTCATTTTGTGGGTTCTGCAGCTCCAAAGTTTGTTTAGATTCCCCTTTTTACATGGATTGGGGAAGGTGGAAGCCAGAGCAGTGGGGAGGTCGTGCTTCTACTCCGCTATCTTGACTCCAGTACTTCATCCTATTTTCTTCTGTTTCTTCTGAACATGACTCATATTCTCTCTCTCTCTCTCTCTCTCTCTCTCTCTCTCTCTCCTCCACCCTCTGTCTCTTTGCTTCTACCCTAGCTCTCTCTCTCTCTTTCTCTCTCTCTCTCTCTCTCTCTCTCTCTCTCTCTCTCTCTCTCTCTCTCTCTCTCTCTCTGTGATTCTGTCTCTCTATCTTTCTCTGTCTCTCTCTCCTTTCAGTAGTTTAATAATAATTAAATTATCTCTCCCCTTCTATTGATAACTAAACTGAGACTCAGAAATACCTATACATATATGTATATGTATGTGTATGTGTATATGTATCTTTCATCCTAGAGGCAATAGGAAGCAACTGAACTTTATTGGGGCAGGAAATGACATGAACACATGTGCATTAGAAAAGTCACTTTGACAGCTGACTGAAGGATAGATTGGAGTGGAGTGAGCCTTGAGACAAGGAAAGCAACCAGCAGACTACTGCAATAGTCCATGTCCGAAGTCATGGAGGTGTGCACCAGAATAATGGCATTGTCAGAGGTTAGAAGAAAGAATCTTTTAGAGATTATACAAGGTAAAATTGACAGGTCTTTGGCAACAGATGAGAAGAAGGATGAGAGAGAGTGAAGAGTTAAGAATGACAGCTAGGCTGTGAGCCTGGAGACTAAGAAGATATTGTTGCCCCTAACAGCAATAGGGAAGTTTGAAAGGAAGAAGCATTTGGTCTATGTGTGTAGGAAAGATAATGGATTTGGGTTTGGATATATTGAGTTTCAGATGTCTGCAGGATATACAGTTCAACATGAGTTAGACCATTAGAGATGTGAGACTGGAGATTGAATAGAAATGTTAGGGTGGGGGTAAGAAGATTTTAGAATCATAAGCATAGAGATGATGATTGAATCTTTAAGAGCTGATATGATTACCAAGTAAAATCATATAGAGAAGAGAAAGGAATACCAACATCCCTCCATTGTTTCAATACTAAGTATAGGTTATTGTCCAAAGTACTGAAGTCAGTGAAAAAATGGATATGAAACTCCTGGCAGTAGAGATAACAGCTCTACTAGTAAAACTAGGAGAATTAATTTATTTAAATTCTGTATTTAAAAGATTTGGTAGGCCCTGTGGTAGAGTAATGTGGGTATATATTCCTTGTGGATTCCTGGGTGGGGCTACCAGCCTGATTGTGTCCTAATTTTCCACTACAGCAACACACTTTCCCTTTTGCAAAACTCATTCACTCCAAGAGACTATTGGGACTTGTCTCCATCTTCCTGATCTAATTTACCAGCATCCCATTAGTTGAAGCAAATGGAGACAAGCTACCTATAGCCTTCAAATAATAAAAAGAATGCTTTTATATAGAGGTTCTGACATAAAAACTCATGGGATCTGGACTGCGTAAAGTGAACTCATCCCAGATTGAACCCACAAACCCCTCTCTGACTGAGTCTACTAGAAAGTCTTCATTCAACTTGACACCCTGACTCATCATCTGAAGTAGGCTAGCATAGTCTATTACAGATCCATGTCTTTACTAGCACTACTGGATGTGTCTTTTGGCAGTCTAAAATTGTGCTCTGTAATTCATCCACAATTTTTTTTTTCTATTAGGTAACAAAGAGGCTGCTTGAAGGCAGAGAAAACACACTTTACCTCAGCAGATTAGCACCTACAACTTAAAGAGTTTCACAGAGCACTGAGAAATAAAAGAAATAATAGTTTCCAATAGTAACATAGCCAATTCTGTGTCAGAAGCAGAATTGCAATCTAACTCTTCTTGGCTCTAAGCCCAGTTTGCTATCATTACACCATATTGCCTCTATATCTGACTTTGAGAAGCTTAATTAAAAAAAAACAGACATACACACAGGTGTGTGTGTGTGTGTGTGTGTGTGTCTATTTTAGCTTCCCAAAGTTGGGATACACACACACACACACACATACAAACATAGACACACAAGTAGGCACACACACATACACATTGTTGTTGTTGTGTTTTTCCTTCATTTTTGAAGATGATCATGGCATCAGGGAAATGACCACATGATTGCTGTTGACTTCAGTTTGAGTGAGAGAGGGCTGGGCAAGGTCACCAGCCTCGCTTTCTCCTCTTGAGCTGTCAGGATCCAGTAACCAGATATTCATCAGGATGACTGGAGATGACCTAGGATGCAATGGGAGACCCTCTTCATTTGTATATATGTATGTGTATAATATATATATATATATGTGTGTATATATATATGTGTGTGTGTGTGTGTGTGTATGTTCCTTCCCATGGTCAAATCTATGCTCCTTTTCAGCTATCCCCTTTTCTTCTTATTCAACTTATATGCGAACATGCCTATACACATATAACACACACACACACACATCTCTCTCATATAGATAGCTCTTGATACATCAGACATATTCCAAGGAAAAAAATGAGAGAAGGTTCAGAAGGTACATTCTCTCTGTCCCCTTCCCTGACATCCTCTGTCTCTGTCTCTCTGTCTCTCTCTCTCTCTTCCCCCCCCTCTCTCCTTCTCTCTTTCTCTTTCTCCCCTCCCCCAATAATGAAGCAGAAAAACCAGGATAAGTATGAAAAATTAAATGTTTATCTAAGCCAGTATTGCAATGAATTAAATAGAAAATGGGAAAAATTTTTAGTGAACAAAATAGGAGACAGGTACTTTGCCATATAGCAGCAGCCAGTAGCTAAGGTAACCTTTCTTCACTCAAATCGTCCCTTACTCTTGTTTTTGAGATCTCTCCCTAGGACAAGAGGGAAAAAAGCAACCTGCCCCTTTAAGATTTACTCGATTTCTCTATGTCCCAGAAACTAATGTGGCCTAGCAGTTAAGGTTTTTCTCTTCCTGTGAAATTCTGATCTCCAATGGGAAAGCTCTCTTTTGTCCTAAATTCTCTAATTTTATTAGATTTTCTCATTTGTTCTTTGAGAGCTTAAGCTTCTATCTGTATTGCAGTTATTTTCACTTAATTCAGTAATGGTTCTTTTGAAACATTCTGAAGTTTCTTGGAGTTGCTCCATTATAATTTAAGAGGATCTTAAAGAATTTGTTGCAATATATTCATCTACTTCAGGGGATTTTGACTGAATTTCTTTTTATGTGAAGTACTTTTTCATTGAAATGGCTCTTTTCTTTGAATGTTTATTCATTTTACTATTCAATCAGCTTTTATAAATATATTAATGAATGAGAAAAGGATATATTATTTACTTGCTGTGTGTCAGACACTCTGCTATGTGCTGTGGATACAAATACAAAAAAAAATGAAGATATCCAGTGCCATCAAGAATCTAATAATAATAATAATAATAAGAGTCAATAATTCATAAAAGGGAAGTAAAATAGGAAAGCAGAAGAATGGATCTATGTGGGGTAGGGGTGAGATGGGTAGATGGAATATGTATTCATAATTGTGCTTTGGAAATGGCCAAGCAGTAGTTTGATGTCTTGGTTGCAGGAATAATAAAATAAATGCTACCTTATTAGAGCCCAGTGTCACAGGAACAAAGATTGAATTGTGATGAGAAGAGAAAGAGGGGTCAGGCATGCTGCATGGTTTAAAGATGAACCAGAAATGGCTCATATGTCTTAGTCACTCTACCGCTTTTCTATGATGTTATTGATGTGACTGTATACCTTACTGTAAATGTACAATTTCCTTCTGTAGTGCCAGAGATTTTATTTTTCCTACCTTAGTCTTTTCTTCCTTGTCTTTGTTTTCTCAGATGAGTTGTCTAGGGTTGGGTATGATATAATAACTTCAAAGTCAAGGCAGCACAGTGGAAAAATGGTTTGCAGAAGAGACTCCAAAAGGCCAGTGTAGTTGAGTCTATTTATTTTCCAACTTCACTCTTACGAGCTACCTCTTCCTTTCTGCACCTGACTTTCTTCTGGCTCTTTGAGCTGTTTCAGAAAGGCACAAAGAAGACAATACTAAAGGGAAACAAAAGCTTTTGCAATGGAATTTCTTCTCCAGCTTTCTCTCATTCATTCTTCTACTTTCCTATTTCCTACTGGGCAATATTAAGAAGTTGGGAATAAATCTATACTTTTGCTAGCCTTCATTTCCTACAATCTTCATCCCTACCCACTAAATCTATACTTCAATCCATCCCCTTTCCTTCTTATTTAACTCATACACTAAAAGGTTTCACATATGTCAATCCACTCCAAGAGTATCGATCCCCAGAACACTGCAAAAGAGTTAACTCAATAAAATATCATATGTCTAAAACCTCAGAAATTAAGGAGAATTACTTTGCCATGGTCTGGGATGGGGGTGGGGAAGAGAATGGAGTAATTAAGTGACAGGCTACTCTCTAGTTATTTTCTATATAAAAATTACCTTTAGGTGGCTTCTTTTATTTTCCTCTTCTTATACCTTTATATTTGACCCATTTTTGAACCTTTAGCTTATTTGGTGTGATGGAAACTGCACCCTAGGTTACCTCTCACTCTATTATCTTTCCAAGATTGCCTATTCTATATTTTAAGTAAAGCATTATGACCATAAAAGATGATGATCAGCTATTTCTAAGGACTTCTGACAGAATTTAATATGGTGCTCAGTGACTATCATGGTGCTCTGAACTCCACAAGGGCTCAGTAAATATTTATTAAGGAAGGAGTGACTTAATTGATAGCAATAGAGATTTAGCTGAGCTGTGGCTGACAAAGCTCCTGAAAGGGAGGGGTGCTTAAACTCTAGAACTCATGGCTATGAGAAGTAGGAGAATGTTCTACCTCAGAGACTGCTAAACATAAAAAAATAGTATCTGTAATTTAGGTGCCAATAATCCTGGAGACGAAGAAGTAAATTAGCTACCCTCTGAGGAATCTTTGCAATACACTAGGGTTGTGATTGTAAGTTCAAGTTAACAAATTCACAGTTGCCTTCATTCTATAGACCCTAAACTCCCTGTTGTCCAAATTGTCTAGCTAATCAGAGTGGAAGGCAGATGAATTTTCCTACAACTTTTGCTTCCATAATCATGGACTCTGGTAATTAACATACTTGTCAGCTTCCTTTCCAGGAAGCTCTTTAACCTTCTTAAATTAAAAAAAAATTGTACTATTTTTTGGCTTATTACATATCTCAAATATTAACATGTCTAGAAACCTTCCCTTATTGCCTGATCAACTTCTCCAATTTAGCTTGAATTGTTAACCATCGGATTTTGGGTTAGTCTGCAAAGGCTGGGACATTGTCTACAGAAGACCATTATTATTCTTCCATCTTTAATAGAGGAAAGGGAAATGGAATGGGAGTAAAGGGACCAGGGTCGAAGTCCTGACATTGAACAAATGAACAATTAAATGACTTTTTAAAAATTACTAAATATTTATTTTATTCCAAGCAATGTGCTAAGTGCTAAAGACACATATATAAAAATAAAGCATTTTAATGAGGAAAGATAACATATATAATGACTTTGACACTTACCAGATGGTAATAATATTATAGATATTTGATGGTGGGGAAGTTATTTGATCACTCAGAGTCTCATTTTCCTCATATATAAAATGGGAATAATAGAATTTATACTATCAACTTCATTAGGCTTTTAGGAGGAAAATGCTTTGCAACATTTAAAGTCTTTATAAATGTGAGTTGGTACTATTTAGGAGAGGAAAAGGGGCTTTTTAGGCTTCTCTTTTTCCTATTACCACATTAGCATACTATGAGTTTCAGATAAGCTAGATGTCACTTTCACAGATTAACCCTGAGAGAATCAGATACAGGAGAAATAAGTTTCAATGAAGTAAGATTATGGGGGAGGGAATGGTAAAGTGGGGGAACAAATACTCTAAGAAGTACTAAAATTAGAGTCAGAGCTAATCAAATTCTAATGTGAGGACATTTTCAAGTGCCTCAGTCTATTCTTCTGATCATTTTCTATCTTTGTGTACCTGTGCTCCTGACCATCTCCCACTCAAGCCTAAAATTCTTCTTTCTTATTCTAAATAATGACATATCATATGCATATGTGTTTTAAAATTGACAATGCATTTTCCCCCTAAGAATCCAATTAAGTTAATAGCAAAAGGTCTATTATTCCCATTTCACATATGAGGAAACCAAGATTCAGAGTGATCAAATAACTTTTCCAGTTATATGGGGTCAAAGTCATTACATGTGCTATGTTTTTGAGTGGGACAGGTGGAAACTTCTCAGGTAGTATTCTAAAATCTAGATAGATCTGTAGTAAGTTATCAAAGACAGCAACCTGGGCCTGCAGCCCAGGACCCTTGCCTTACTTCCCTGGTCCTAAGTTGAAGGTTTTTGCTAAGCTTAACTAATGTGTAGGACAGAAAAGTACATATTCCTCAAATATGGCCACAGGCCCAGATGTCCCAGACTTGTTTCCACTGACCACCATCTGACCTGTACAAATATAAAATTGGAAATCCTGTTACAAAACTCCCGATAGGTTACCATGTCCTAAAATCCCCATGATTCATAAAATATTATTTGCTTTCATATCTATATTGATACTGCTAGACATGTATGTTTTGTTTTCATATCTATTTTGACATTGCTGATATTTTACCTGCCATGTAAGCAGATTTTTGCGGTTAATATTGTGAGCTTATGTTCCTGACTAATGGGAGTGAAGAACAGGATGGGGGGGAGGGGTGGTCTTTTGGGTATATAACCAAGCTAATATTCTATATTTCAGGCCTTTCTCACCAGACTGCTTCTGGTGATGATGACTCAAGAGAAGTAATAAAGATCTTTTTTTTGTTTGTTTGTTTCTCTGGAGAAACTTCTTAGTTATTGAATTTATTTTGGGTAAGGGTCTTTTGTCCCACACATTTCTTTGTTAAAATGTTAGCTCCTGGAGGAGAAAGAGTGCTTTACTTTTATATTTTCATATTCACCATATTGCTTGAAAGACACAGGAACCTAGAAAACCTAATGGTTTATTTGGACTCCAAAAGGAGTCCAAAAGAGTCAGACGTGACTGAAATGACTGCACAGCAACCAAACTTCATAAGAACATGGTTCAAGTCTTAGAATGAACCTCAGAGTTCATTCTAATGAAAAATTAGAATGAAGTTCCAATCCAACTTCTTCATTTTACACATGAGGAAACAGGGGTCTGTGGAGATTATTTGATTTGCCCAAGGTTACACTAGTAATAATTGTCAAAGGTAGAATTTGAACCCAGGTTCTCTGTCTCCAGAGTGGTGTGTGCTTTTTTACTGTACCATATTCCTACTCTTAAACACCTCTTTTACAGATGAGAAGACTGAGGTGCAGGGAGATTAGATGAGTCCCTCAAAGTCACATGAGTAATTAATAGCAGAGTTAGGAATTTCACTTAGGTTTTTTGACTCTAAATCCATCTATCTTCTCACACACCAAACTTAAACTTTTAAGAGGTGGACGCGGCCGCCATTTGGTCCCTCCTCCTCCTCCTAGTCCACCTCCTCGTCGTCCTCTCCCTCCTCTTCCTCTTCCTCCTCCTCCCTCCTCCAGCTCCTGTACCTGTTCCTCCTGTTTAGGGCGCAGCGTCTGGAGTGGGCTGGCTGGGTTGGGGGGGTGGGGTGAGAGCAAGAGTCCGTGAACAGGGTTCCGCGCCTCCACTATCCCCAGCCAGAGCCCATCTACCCCCTACCCCGTCCTCCCCCCAACCTTCCCCCATCCTGCCTTCTTTCCCCACCTCCACCCCCCGCCCCCTAGGTCCCCGGATCTCTCAGTCAAACCCACTGCGATGGAGCACAACAGGCAACCCGGGCCCCTACCAAAGGATCTTGTGGGAAAATTACTTTCTTTGGAGTGGGGTTAAGATGGTTACACAAGCAAGCTGAACATTTGGCTTCCTTTTGCTTTACCCTAATCAAAAAACTATGGAGGAAACCTCTCCAGGGATATGACAGAAGTCCTTATTCTTCAGTTATTCAGTCTAATTGGACCATGTAAAAGCTATAAAATGATAAAAGAGCAACTCGACAGCAAAAGGGTCAACTGTTATGTTGGATTTTCTGTTTTGCAGCATACAAACAATAACCCATATTGCGTTGTGGAATTTTATTAACACGGAGACGCAGTTGCTGCATTAGCAGCTATGAATAGGAGAAAAATTTTGGGAAAGGAAGTCAAAGTAAACTGGGCAACAACACCAAGTAGCCAAAAAAAGATACCTCTAATCACTTCCGCATATTTGTTGGAGATTTGAGTCCAGAAATAACAACAGAAGGTATCACATCAGCATTTTTTCCTTTTGGTAAAATATCAGATGCTCTGGTATTTAAAGATATGGCAACTGAAAAATCAAAAGGCTGTGGTTTTGTATGGCTTTATAACAAACTGGATGCAGAAAATGCAATTGTACGTATGGGAGGTCAGTGGATGGGAGATCAAATACTGACCAATTGGGCAACACGTAAACCACCAGCTCCTAAAAGTACACAAAAAATAGCTCAAAACAGTTGAGATTTGAAGATGTGATAAATCAGTCAAGTCCAAAAAATTGTACGGTATACTGTGAAGGAATTGCTTCTGTGTTAACAGTTCAGCTCATGAGACAGATATTTTCACCATTTGGACAAATTATGGAAATAAGAGTTTTTCCTGAAAAAGGTTATTCATTTGTCATATTTTCAACACATGAAAGTGCAGCCCATGCCATTGTTTCAGTAAATGGTATGACAATTGAAGGACACATAGTTAAGTGTTATTAAGGTAAAGAATCTCCTGATCTGACTAAAAGCTTCCAACTGGTTGACTATAGTCAATGGGGCCAGTGGAGCCAGGTTTATGGAAATCCACAACAGTATGGACAATATATGGCAAATGGATGGCAAGTGCCATCCTATGGAATGTATGGGTGTAATATAATGCCAAGGAAAGGCAACTTCCCAAGGTTCAGAATACCAGCATAGGTGCTCTCCATTTTATTCAGTAACAAACCCAGAACAGAGAAGATCAAAACATGACATCATTCAAAATACAGCATTTACTAAGTGTGATTAAATCATCTCCAAGCACTACCCCACCCCAGGACCTTCCAATCATTCAATCAATTACAA
Organism: Petaurus breviceps papuanus; assembly: GCF_028583685.1. Classification (NCBI taxonomy): domain Eukaryota; kingdom Metazoa; phylum Chordata; class Mammalia; order Diprotodontia; family Petauridae; genus Petaurus; species Petaurus breviceps. The sequence continues at coordinate 1,278,292 of NW_027187316.1, forward strand.
AGTCCCTGTTCTAAATACTTCTCCACCCCTAGGCTATACCTTAATTAAGTCCACCACAAAGCCCCTCTTCTCAAATGGAGATTAGTTTCCAAACATAAGGTCAAAAGTTCCCCACCCCTGGATCACAATTGAATCTACCCCAGAGTTACATCAAGTTTAAACACAGCACTTAATACCCAAATGGAGGTCTTTTCTTCATCTTGACACGAGGCAAGTTCTCAGCAATCTTAGTTCCTGGGGAGACAAGGCTTAGCAAGGCCATAAGATACATTGCCAATCCCTTCATGAATTTATCCTCTGTCTGTAGAACAGTCCTAGAACCCCTGAACACATTAGCAAAGCCCTCTCCCAGGATTTCTGTAAACATACAACAAGAAAATCCTTCTTCAGGGCTTCTGAACCAACAGAAAGGCTCCCAGACCCCTGCAACAACAGCACTGTCCTTCACCAGTGGACAGTATT
>NW_027187316.1:1278763-1282314 GCF_028583685.1 Petaurus breviceps papuanus
AGACCCCTGCAACAACAGCACTGTCCTTCACCAGTGGACAGTATTCATTCTGTCTGCAGGACAGTCTCCAGACCCCTGCAACAACAGCACTGTCCCTCACCAGTGGACAGTATTCACTCTCTGTCTGCAGGACAGTCTCAGGGCTTCTTAACCAAATGCCAGGTTCCAGGACTTCTTCAACAGGACAGTCTTTCACCAGTGGACAAATCTGGCAAAATAACATCAAAACAGACAGACAAAGTACCAGCAAAACAGCCATGTCTCCTCAGTCCTTGGCAGCTCAGGGGGCAGGTCTCAAAAGTCCAGGGCAATTTAAAGCGGCCACCAGCAATTCTCTTAGTCTCTCTCTCTCTCCACGAGGTGCTGCTTCCAAAAAGATCTTCCGCCTCTCTCTTATCTCTCCAAATCTACGTCACCAGCTCCTCCCAGTTCAGGACTTTCTTTTCACATCAACAAGTCCATCCCACAGGTGGGATTAACAAGCTCTGGGTTTTAACACAATCAATTTGAAAACCAAGCCAATACAGGGGAATCTTTAATTGCCATTACTATCACAATGGGCAACAAGCATGGAATCAGTAAGGATTTGGAGTTGGCCAATCTTCATCTGCAGCCTGGATGGGTGGATTTGGTGCTCAGTCTGCCCAAGGATAAATTGCTCCTTTAATACCTAACCAAGATGGATATGGCATGGCAAGTTACCAAACACAGTGAGCTGGGACACTTTAAACAAAAGATAATTCATGATAGGCTTCATTTTCCAGTGACACTCTGTGAAGACGGGAATGTAGACATCAGGAAATGGAAATATTTATTTTTAAAATGGAAATGTTTGGAACCTTTAGCAAAGCTTTGCTTTGGTGAAGGACACACATGTCTTCTAGTTCTGCCTTTTTAAGTTTTTGTTCATGATGACCACGATTTTCCTTTGTGTACAAAAACAAAAGTAAAGTCAAAGACAATTCTGATTCCAAAAACCAAGAACAACCCAAAACAGGTAGATTAGATACTAAGAACTTTTCTAGTTCTAAAATTCTGTGACTGATATTATGAAAAATTTCAGACCTTTCTTTTCTCCTTCATTTGAATCCACTAATTCACTAATGACTTGAATTAATAAGATTTTTTTTGGGGGGGGGGGGTTAAAATAATGCAACTGCCCTCACTCCCTCCAGTCATTTTACAGAGCTATTACCTTCCACCGACTGGAGTTCAACTTTCTTCTCTGCTTTGGCTACCCCAATTACAGGAATATGCTCTCAGTCAAAATTTGTTCTAATGAATATACCAGTTTATATCCAGAATATCATCTGAAAAGGCCTGATTCCAAATGATAAAAGAATCTTTTAGTTCTCAAATTAGTAGGAGTGAGAAGTTGTCTCCTTAGCTACTCTGATGTACCATTGTGGAAGATGACTGGTCAAACTTGATATCATAATGACCTCCATTCTCTATTTTTCTGAAGCACTGCTGTTTTTATGATACCAACCTACCTTTTTTGTGCTTATGTATGAAGCATAGATGAAATGAATCTAGTTTCCTAGCATGGTTTCTCACAGCTGCATAATAAAGTGATAAGAACTATGTGATACCTACTTAGCTATATAGCACCTGTTGTTCTTCCTTTGTTTTTGAAGAGGACCATGTTGAATGAAAACTCTGAGAGACAGAGATTCTGGTAACTAATAATCAATTTATTCCTTAGACTAGCCAGCAATCAGCAAATTGATTATCAGTTTCTCTTGGTAACCAAAGGCTATAAGGAAGACCCTGAAATACTTTAAATCTCTTCTGAAAGGAAACTCCCTGGAAAAGTCAAAATCAACCCTAATTGGTGAAAATTTAATGAGGAGGTAGGCTAAAAATCTTCATCTCTTCCTCCTGAGAACATGGTTTGATCTTGAGACCCAGTGACCTCAAGGCTCTTGAACATGGGAAAACATTCCCATTCAGACCTCTCAAGTTAGTATTCTTCAAGAACTGGGTTGCCCTACTCTCTAATGGAGCGAATCAAGGACAGGTTATATTTCCCCCTGGCAAAGCCTCACCCAGACTGGATTCTGTTTTTATTCTAAAAAGAAATTAAGTCTCCCAGTTGGGTGGAGTCCCAGCCAACTAATGAGTATGTGCCCTGAGTGCTAGGAGAATCTCATCAGTCAGCCAGCCTTCAGAGGCTGACTGACCTTTTTAGGAGTGGGACCTTAACAAAAGTATGAAAAAGGGTGGGTCACAAATTAATAATTAGCTATTAATATAGTAGCATAATATTAATTTCTCTTAGGACCAATGAAATCATGGTGTGATGTTTTGACACACATGTAATTAGAGGTAAGTGAGGCAGAGTTTCACAGTCATCAGTTTCATTTTCTCTTCCAGTGTCATCAAAGTCCAGTGGCAAGACAAAAGTCAGGATAACTAGCTGTGACCCGGGTTGTAGTGGATGAACTTGGAGCTTTCAAGTCTGCCTGAGCAGTAAGCCTGCTTCATCCACCTTTATGGACATTGGAACAAATTATTCTCATCTGTCCATTCTGTCATGTCATTCACATGCTTGGAATAGACATGACCCTAATTTATATATCTACCACTTGGTTCAATGGCTCATCATTGAAAATGAGGGTTAACTTTGGGCATTTTGGAGTTACTCTCTCTAAGTGCTACTTTTGACTGCCTTGTTAATAGAAATCATAATCATCATGGCTATTGGCTAGACATCTCAAAAGAGAAGAGCAAATATGATAGATACATAACCTAGAATAGTAGATGGAAGGTCAGAATTTGGGTCAGAAAGATTGGGATCACAGCAGTATCACCACTAGGTACATATCCCCAAAAGATCATAAAAAGGGGAAAGGGACCCATGTGTACAAGAGTACTTATAGCAGTTCTTTTTGTAGTGGCAAAGAATTGAAAATTGAGGGGATGCCCATCAATTAGGGGAAGACTGAAGAAACTCTGGTATATGAGTATAATGGAATACGATTGTGCTCTAAGACACGATGAGCAAACAAATTGTGAACTGAGCAAACAAAGTGAAGTGAGCAGAAACAGGAGAAAACTGTGTACACTATCAGCAATGATCAACTATGAATGACTTGGTTTTTCTCAACAATAGAGTGATCAAAGACAACTACAAAAGACTCATGAAGGAAAATGCTATCCACATCCAGAGAAAGATATAATGGAGTCTGAATGCAAATAGAAACATATTATTTTCACTTTATTTTTTTCATGTTTTTCTCCATCTTTCACAACATGACTAATATGAAAATATGTTTTACATGATTGCACATAGACAACCTATATTAAATTGCTAACTGTCTTAGGAAGGGGGTAATGAGAAAGGGAGGATAATAATTTGTAATTCAAAATTGTTTTTAATGAGTGTTATAAATTGTTTTTATATGTAATTAGAAAAAAGTAGATACTATTAAAAAGAAATAGAAAGGAAGGAAGGAAAAAAGAAAGAGAGAGAGAGTGAGAGAGAGAGAGGGAGACAGAGATAGGAAGGAAGGAAGGAAGGAAGGAAGGAAGGAAGGAAGGAAGGAAGG
>NW_027187316.1:1282324-1300278 GCF_028583685.1 Petaurus breviceps papuanus
AGGAAGGAAGGAAGGAAGGAAGGAAGGAAGGAAGGAAGGAAGGAAGGAAGGAAGGAAGGAAGGAAGGAAGGAAGGAAGGAAAACAGAAAGAACAATGAAAGAAAAAAAGGTTGGGATCAAGTTCTAGCCCTGATACATATCATCTATGAGACCATAAGCAAGTCATTTAACTTCTTACTGCTCCAGGGAGTTAAGATTATAAATTTTAGAGCATTTGCTCATCTGTATCAACAGAGAGAGTCTACATGCTTGGAATTCATTACATTAAAAAATAGCACATCTGCTAAATAGATAGGATAATATCTTTTCTTTCCCTGATATGTTGCCACACATAAAAAAAGGTAAATCAAGAAAATTGGTTAAATTTTGTCCTTTGAATGTTCCCTACTCTCCCACACCTAGATCTAGCTATACAGTCAATCCAAAAATCATCTACTCACCGCATGGTTATCAGAGTTATCACAGAATGTCTATACATGTTCCAAAATCCACATATGACTTACACTGAACATGTTCATAAGGGTATGGCTCATGGGACAGCCCCCTGTCATATTCACATGGACTTTCAGCTTCTTGTGACTCAGGGTAAAAGGGAGATAGTGTCTTGTTAAAATGCAGTACCTGACTGCCATCTAATAGATGATAATAGATAGATTTATAGATGATAGAGTTAGGTGATAGATAATAAGACAAGAGTTAAATTGCTAACAATAATCACTATTATTCAGATTCAAATATTCTATGCATCAAATTGCAACTTTAGAACCATCACAACTAAATCTAAAAGCTCTTGCTATAACAAAATCATAGCCTTATGACAAGAATTAGCTATGTACCCAATACCAACATAATAACAGGGATTGCATTGTGTCTCCTAAGTATTTTAAGCTCCTTAACACAGTTTTTCAATAGTTTCAGTCATGTTTGATTCCTCGTGATTCCATTTGGAGTTTTCTTGGCAAAGATACTGTAGTGGTTTGCCATTTCCTTCTCTGACTCATTTTATGTATGAAGAAACAGGCAAACAGCATTATGCAACTTGCCCAGGGTCACCAGTAAGTATCTGAGGCCACATTTGAACTCAAGAAGATGTCTTCCTGACTGCAGTAACTATTTATTACTAATACATAGTAACAATAATGCAAACACACTGCCCAAGAAACCCATGCAAGGTGTTCCTTGAAAAGAAGGAGTCATCTTCTAGACCTTGCTTTACTGGCAATGGCTTATTGAATGCTTCCAGGTTTCCTAATGTCATTATGAGATGATAGGATCATAGACATAAGTCCTTTCTCCTCCAATGCATATCACAATGCTTTTATATCATAACAAGCATTCTGAGAGCTTCTGGCACTCGTTACTGCATCATTGTATACTCTCCTCTAGCTGCTGAGCTTTTTCATCTTTGGTTCTCCTATACCAAACCCACAATGTGTAGTCTGACTCTACTAGAAGCCTTGCTAGATCCCTGGGACACAACCCAGGGTCACCTCCATGGGAAGATAAGGCTATGAAGGAAGATTTACATATAACAAGCATTCTCTAAGCTTACTCTCCTAGAGCCTCCACTTAAAATGAAAGAGCAAGTGCTGAATCAAAGAACCAAAACCGTATTCATGGGCCACATGATGGCCTTGGATAAAGAGTTCTCTCCCTTCATATCATTGCTTCTCTTCTTTCCTTGATGTGTTGTTGCACATAAGGAAGGTAAATCAAGAGAAAAATTGAGTTGAACTATATCTTTCGAGTGTTGCCTACTCCCTCAGTTCTAGTGACACAGTCAATCCAAAAAGCATGTTATTCACCACATGATTCTCAGATTGGTACCAATCATAGAATGTCTATATATGCTCCAAAGTCTACATAGGACTTACACTGAACATATTCATAAATAAACAGCTCATGGGACAGTTCCCTCATATTCACTATGGACTTTCAGCTTCTTGTGGCTCAGAGAAAAAGGGGGCTAGTATTTCATTACAAATGCAGTACCTGGCTGCCAATGCCCTGGGAGAGGCAGCAAGGATTTTATATACTACATCTCTGATCTAGGAGTGATTATATGTTGTATAAAGTCAGGTCCTGTGCTACTCCAGAGCACAGAAACAGGAATGAATCAAAAGGGGAATTTGAGCAATATGTGTTATGGTTTACTAGATGATAAGCTCCATAAGTGCAGAACAAATGATATCTATGTGTGATAGAGGTCAGCGAGACTGGAGTACAAATCACCCTTACTGACTGTGTGATCCTGGACAAGTCATTTGCCCTCCCTCAACTTCAGTTAATTTATATGTACAATCAAGTGGTTGGATTTGAGGGCTTCTAAGGCCCCTTCCCGTCCTAAATTTCTGATCTATGATCCAGCTAAAGTTTATACCCCCCCCACTACATACACACACATAAAAATGAATAAATGGATGGACTAAGGAGTGAGGAAAGAAATTCAACCTCAGAACTAAAATCTGATATAAAACTGCTAAGTAGAATTTTTAAATATGGGTTGCCTTGCAGTAAGCTTTAGAATAGAACACTACTGCAATGTACTATGAGGATTTCAGTAGTCTTTTCAATAGCCTAGCACTGTTGGTCTCTTCATTTAATTAGCATTCAATTCCTACATGCCCCCTAATCTTTATAAAAGAGAAACAGCCTGCATCTTTGGCTTACTTTGATTTGGTGACAAGCTAAGATTATAAGGAAATTATATAATCAGATCCCACATCACTTACTAAAATAATAATGTCAAGAGTTTATTTGATTTTTAAAATAGCAAATCATTAGGTAAGGTACACCTCCTGCTTGGAAGGTTAATACCATAGTAGTACCCTGCTTTTATAAATGAGGAATTAGGTAGAAGGCTGACAAGAAATAGAAATGTGATCCAAGAGCCTTCATTTCCATAATGGAAAGAGCATGGGGCTAGCAATACTTGGTCTGAGAAAGAACATTGGATTTGAGTCCTGGTCTATGTGACCATTTCTATGTCTCCATAGCCAAGTCATATAACAACACTAATACTGACAAATGCAATAATAACAACTACTGCTACTACTATTGCTGCTGCTGCTACTACTGCTACTCTTTCTCCCCTTCCTCCTCCTCCTCCTCCTTCTCCAACTGCTACTGCTACAACTCCTGCTACTGTTACAGCTATTGTTGCTTCCTCCACTGTTGCTACAACTAGAATTTTGTAGGCTTTACCATCTATTAAAAAAATTGAATAACAATATTTCATTTGATCTTTAGCACAGTGTTATGGAGTAAATATCAAAGTTATTATTATCTCTGTTTTTCCAGTGAGAAAACAGAGAAAGCTTAGATTTACCCATGGTCATACAGCTGTGAGTGGCAAATTCAGTCTTCATATCCATGTTTTCTGTCTTGAAATTCAGTTTTTCTAACCCCAATTTTCTAAATATTAATTTTCTCATCTGCAAAACTGAGGTGATATGTATTACCTACTTCATAATGTTGTATGGTACCAATTGTGCCTGAACAGTTGGTACTATACCTTCTATAGCATCACTAAAAAAGAAGTCACCTAGCCTCCACAAAAGGATTCCATTGAAGGGGTTTTCATTACCTCCTAAGGCAGATCCCTTTTCTATATAGCTCTAATCATTAGGAAATTTTCCTTATATGAGATATGTTTAGAACATATTGTTTGTGTTAGTGTGGACATTGCACATGGAAAGCAATTTGAGTCTACTCTTGGATCTTATCTATTTCATAGGATGCACCTGAAAACAAACTGCTTTTATTTACATCTGGGAAAGTCAGCAGTATAAAACTCTATTATTTCTCTTTGAAATGATGTGATCATTCCACAAGTACTTGTTTTTAAAAATTTGTTTATGATATGCTTTGAGATCATCAATCTTTTTTTAGACAAGTAAGTATTCATCTTTCTGTACTTTCCTTGGGGTGATGGGTCCTATACTTCATTAATATTTCATAGGTTTTTGTTAGGATACTTTTAAAACCTGTTTTCATATATTTTACTTTTCTAAAAGTAAACATTAATACTGTTATTGACAATTTTAATTGCTCTCAACATGTGAACTTGGAAGTCAGGATGTCAATAAATCTGTTGAAATAAATGGCCAGATATCAGGATGTCAATAAATCATGTGTCATTTGTAACCGACTTTCTCTTTCTCCTTGAGTTTACATTTGATGTGTCTTTTTTGGAGGATACCAATGTATTGTGGTACCTTCCTTATTCATTGGTTCAATATTATCTTGGAATTCAAAATTGATGTCTTCTTCCCTACAATACATTAGTACTTTTATACTTAACCAACCCAAATAATATTTTCATATCATTGGATAAAGATTACATAAATTGAGGATCTGTGGAATGTGTCTTTCTGTAGAAAATCATAGTTGGTCGTTGATCTCTTAAATCTTTAAAAGTCATTTATTTTTGCAACATTATTGGTATTATGTAAATTATTCTCCTTTTCTGCTCACTTCAGTCATCATTAGTTCATAGAAACTTTCCCAGTTTTTGCAGAAATCATTTCTTTGGACTTTTCTTTTAATGCAAGGGTATACCATTAAATTAATATTTTATTTACAAATTAAATTTTGCTTATTAGTTAACAAAAGTCCATCTTCTCTTCCCCTCTCCCTACCATCATTGAGAAAACAAGAAAAACAAAGTAATCTGTCACAAATGGACATATAGAGTTAAGTAAAACAAATTCCATCACAGGCCATATGCAAAACAAAATGGTTCTATCAATCCTCCGAGCTCTCTATCTCTTTCCAGATATGGAAGATATGTTTTCTCATGAGTTCTATTGACTTGTAGTTGATAATTATGTTGATCTATGTTCATAATTCTTTCAAAGTTTTTTGTCTTTACAATATTGTTGTTACTTTATAAATTGTTCTCCTATCTCTGCTCATTTAAGTCTGCATCAGGTCATAAAAGTCTTCCCTGGATTATCTGAAACTTGTCCCTTTGTCATTTCTTACAACATAATAATATGCCTTCATATTATTAAGCAATAACTTATTTAGTTATTCTTACATTGATGAACACCAAACTCAGTTTCTAGTCCCTTGATACATTGCAATTAGCTGCTATCAGCATTTTTGTATATATAGGAATGTATTTACATTTCTCTGTGTATCATCATTTAGTGACATAGAACTAGTAGTAGCATTTTTGGTTCAAAAAGTATAGACAGTTTAGTAGTTTTTCATAGTTCTAAACTGCTTCCCAGAATGGACAAACCAATCCATAGCTCTAGCAACAGTGCATTTTAAAAATGTGCCTGTTTTCACACAGTTACTCCAGGAACTTTTTTCTTTTTCCCTTTTGGTCCCCTTTTTTCTCCTTTGGCAAATAGATGGGATTGAGGTAGAACATCTGAGTTCTTTTGATTCTTGTTTCTTTAATTGTTAGTCATTCAGAGCATTTTTTTATTATGCTATTTATAGCACAAATTTCACCAAAACATATCTGTTTCTATTCTTTGATCATACATCAATTAGGAAATGGCTCTTACTCCTAAAAATTTGAATCAGTTCCCTAAGTCTTTTACAAATGACTCTTTTTATCCAAGAAACTTGCTGCTAAAGTCCATGCTTGGTTCTCCTCTTATTATAGTTGCACTGATTTTATTTGTGCAGAATCTTTTTTATTTTATGTAATCAAAATTTCCCATCTTAGCTACTGTGATCTTCTCTATCCATAGATCTGACAGATGATTTCCTTCTTGTTCCTCTAATTTGTTTATGATGTAACTTAAGTCTAAGACATGTGCCTATTAAGAACTATCTTGGTATATGGTGTGATATGTTGGTCAACAGTTTTTGCCTTATTGCTTTCCAACTTTACCAACAATTTTTTCCCTTGAATAATGACTTCTTGCCCCTAAGTATGAGTTAATTGATTGGTTTTCTGTGTAGCTGTAGTAGCAATTGTTGCTGTTATTGTTTATAGTTGAATGTTCTTTCTGGCTTTTGTTAATGAATATATTTAAGTATATTAATTTTCATTTAAGGGCTATTTTAGCCACATCTCCCATATTTTAATGTTTTTTTTAATTGTTGTCATAATCTTCAATGAAATTACTTGTTGTTATTGTTATTTTTCCTTTTATCCATCATGAATCATTTGCCATGGTTACCTTTCATAGGCAAATTTTCCATCCTCTTCCACATTGCTGCTGTCACCCTCTAAGTATCAGGTAAAAGCACTAGTGATATAGATAGAAAAATAAATTCCATTTAAATTGGCTATAGAATGTAAAAATATGTCAGCCTGCTGAAAGACAAATGCAAGAACTAAAAAAATACAATTTGAAACACTTTACAAGAATCAATAAAACCCACATAATCCAAGGACAACTAGGTACCTTAGTGGAGAGAGCACCAGGTCTGAAGTGAGGAAATCTCATCATTCTGAGTTCAAATTTGACCTCAGACACATACAAGTTATGTGATTTTGAATTAGTCACTTAATCCTGTTTGCCTCTGTTCTTCTTCTGTAAAATGACCTGGAAAAGAAAATGGAAATCCACTCTAGTATATCTGCCAAGAAAACACAAATGGGGTCATGAAGAGTCCAACATGGTTGAGATGATTGGACAACAACAACAAATAATAATAACCATAGAAATATCAATTGTTCCTAGGCAGAATGTATGAACATAATAAAAAAATAAAATACAACCAAAATTAATTTCCTTATTTAGTGTTACATCAAGCTACTAAATGTTTACTTTATAGAACTAGAAAAAAGTATATGTATATATATATGAGTATATGACTACATGTATACATGCATATTCATACATATATGTGTCCTAATTATGTAAGCACATAAATTAGGCAAAGCAGTGTGGCACTAGTTTAAAAATTAAAAGCTTCGTCAGTAGAACTGAAACAAATTAAGAAGTAAATGAGCATTATTAGCTTATTTGTTTTTTGTTTGTTTTCAATTTTTTTAAGCAAGCTAAAGCCTGCTTGGATAAGAACCCACTCTTTAATTTTAAGGGTCAAGGAGTTAAATAAAAAAGAACATGAATAGAATTTTTGTTTCTTTATTCTGTTTTGTTTTGTAGCTTTTAAGAGAGGAAAAGAAAAAAGGGGAAGATAATACTCTAAGAAAGAAATTAGGGAAAAAAGGAGAAATTTACCATTTTGCATAAATGGGTTGAGAGAATAAAAATGCTTAAGAACTTAAGATGGAGGAAAATACACAGTCAATAAACATAACAGAGGACATGAGTGGGTTAGAAATTGGAGAGGAGCAGAAGAATTTATTAGAAAGCTAATCTCCCAAATAAATCATTCTAGTTATTTACAAGAAAGAAAAAAGGACAGCAGGAAGGAGGGAAGGAAGGGTGGGGGGAAGGAAGGAAGGAAAGAAGAAAGGAAGGAGGGAAGGAAGGAAAGAGGGAAGGAATGAGGGAAGGAAGGAAGGAAGAAAGGAGGGAAAGAAGGAAGGAAGAAAGTAAGAAAGAAATCTTGAAGCATAAAGATTCACATAGAGTTAAAAGAAAGGCCTAGAGCAGAATTTGTTAGATCTCCACTCATAGACTGAACACCTTAGTTCAGGCCTTCAATAACTCTCACCTAGATTATTGAAATAGCTTTCTCATTGTTCTTCCTCTCTCAAGTATCTCCCCACACTATTTCATTCTGCATATGCCTGCCAGGTGCAGATCTGTCCAAGATGATCCATTTATTCAGTCAAGTCCAATGTTTCTCTATTGTTTCCAGAATCAAATATAAACTCCCCTTTTTAGCTTTTAAAGCCCTACATAATCTGACCCATACCTATCTTTCTGGTTTCTTTGGACTTACTCCCCAACCCACAGTCTGATCCTTCCAAACTAGTCTATTTTTGTGTCAAATATTACACTTCTTTTTCTGTCTGAGCTTTCGAACTTGACATTTTATCTACCTGGAATACATTCTCTCCTTAAGTCCTCTTAATAGAGTTCCATTTTCTTTAAAATACAGTACAATCACCTTTCTCTGGATAACCCTTTTCTTGATCATCCCAATTATTATCTCCTAACCTCCAAAACTATATATACATATATACACATGTATTTATGTATATACACATATCTGTACATGTACATTCCTTGCAGAGATGGATTCATTTTATTCTTTATACTTGCCCATTTATTGCATGACAACAAAAATAATAAATAAAAATGGATGAATATTCACATGTTGATTCATGGCCTCTATGAACTGATCTTAAACTCGTTAATATATACAAAATATGACAGCTTAGCCAAAGCCATCTTGGATCTATCATCCATGGACTTATCAAAAGTCCTTTATCAGCCTACATTCACTCTGAAGATGTTTCATATATTTTGAGTTTTTTTCCCTTTGCTTTGTTCAGTAACACTATGGTAATACATCACCACCAAGAGCAAGCTTTTTTATCATTTGGGTTCATAACTACAACTCAGAGGCTAAGGGGCCCTATTTCAAAGAAAATTTTTCTATGGTAACTTATTCTCTTTCATTGTTCTATAGTCCAACTTCACAGAACAATATATTGTCAGTCACATTAAAATGTTCTCCTTTAATGCAGTGCAAGAGAATGTTGGCATACCATGTGCACACATATTGTAAATTTGATAGAACTGCCTAATATAGTGAAATATATGCTGAACCTGGAGTTGAGAGAGATCCAGTTTCAAATTTTGACTCCATCAGCTAATTGTGGTATTTCACAAACTAAGTTCCCTTGCCCCAAAGCTGGGGATAATCGTGACTATTGTGCCTACTTTATAATGTGGTTGTAAGGATCAAATGAGATAATTATTTTAAAAATACATTATTCATTAACATTCTTTTCTTTAAGAATTTTGAGTACTAAATTCTCTCCCTCCCAACCTTCCTTGCCCAATGAGGAGGAAATGAAAAAGATATTAATTATACGTGTGAAATTCTATAAAACTTATTTTGATATTAGCCAATTTTGGAATGGCTCTTATTTTTATAAATTTGGCTCAGTTCCCTATGTATTTGAGAAACGAGGTCTTTCTCAGAGAAACTGATATTTTCTTAAAATTTCCTTCATTGTCCTTTATTGTTGTTGTAAAGTTGTTTCAGTTGTGTCTGACTCTTTGTGATCCCATTTGGGGTTTTCTTGGCAAAGATACTAGAGTGGTTTGCCATTTCCTTCTTCAGCTTATTTTATGGATGAGGAGCTAAATTAAGTGAATTTGCCACAGTCACACAGCTAGTAAATGTCTGCAGCCAGATTTGAACTCATGGAGATGATTCTTCCTGACTCTAGGCCCAGCATTCTGTCCATTACATAACCTAACTGCCCATCATTGATGATAACTTTTTCCAAAATGTTACTTGCCTGAGTATATATTTTTTTGCTTTTGCTTTATCTGAGACCATGTCCTCCCTGTCCTCTTCACTTCAGTGGAAGCATAATGGACTCTTATCACATTCACATTCACAGTTATGATTTCTACCTTTGTATTTCTTTCCATTCCATTTCCTCCATTTATATTCCTCTCTTTTTCTGCTGTACTGCTCAAAAGTCTGTCTTCCTTTCAACCACTGCTCCCCCCAATGCCTCCCTTATCAGTTTGATACACATTATATATATGTAGGCATGCAAAACATTTCCATCATAGTCATGTTGTAAAATAAAACATAGACAAAAAACTCAAAAAAAAAAAAGAAAAGAAAAAGTATGCTTTCATCTGTATCTAGACACAATCAGTTCTTTCTCTGCAAATGGATAGAATTTTTCATTGTAAGTCCTTCAGAGATGTCTTGGATCATTGTAATCTTGAGAATAGCTAAGTCATTCACAGCTGTTCAGCTTACAATATTGCTGTTACTTTGTTCAGAGTACATTTCACCTTACATCAGCTTGTGCAAGTTTTTCTGTTTTATTTTTTTTTCTGAGAGCACCCTGCTCATCATTTCTTATAGTACAGTAGTATTCTATCATAGTTACATATCACAACTTGTTTAGCTATTCCCCAATTGATGAGCATCCCCTCTATTTCTAATTCATCCTAGGAAAAGAGCTTCTATAAATGCTTTTGTACCTATGGAACTCTTTCCTTTTTGTTTTTCTTTTCTCTCTTTTGAAACATAGACAAAGTAGTGGCATGGCTAGGTCAAAGGTTGTGCATGGTTTTATTGCCTAATGGGCATAGCTCCAAATTGATCTCCAGAATGGTTGAATCAGTTTATAACTCCACCAACAATGCATTAATGTCTCATCCTTCCCACATTCCTTTCCAACATTTGTCATTTACCTTTTCTGTCCTATTAATTGGTATGAGGTAGCATCTCAGAATTGTTTTAATTCTCATTTATCCAATCAATTGTGAGTTAGTGTATTTTTATGTAGTTATAGATAATTTTGACTACTTTATCTGAAAACTGATCATTAATCAATTGGGGAATGGCTCTTATTTCTATACATTTTATAGAGTTCTCTATGTGTTTGAGAAAAGAGGCCTTTATCAGAGAAAGTTGTTTCAATTTTTTTGGTTGCTAATGCTAACTGTATTTCCCTCCATCCCCTCCCCCCATTTATTCTATTCTGCCTCTCCTTTCACCCTGTCCCTCCTCAAAAGTGTTTTTCATCTGACTACACCCTCCCCCAATCTGTCCTCCCTTTTATAACCCCTACTTCTTTTATCTCCTTTCCCTCTTGCTTTCCTGTAGGGTAAGAAAGATTTCTATAACCATTTTAGTGTGTATGTTATTCCCTCTTTGAGCCAATTTTGATGAGAGTAAGATTCACTCACTCTCCCTCGCCCCTCTCCCTCTCCATTGTAAAAGCTTCTTCTTACCTCTTTTATGCGAGATAATTTTCCCCATTCTACTTCTCCATTTCTCTTCCTCCCAGCACATTCCTCTCTCACCCCTTAATTTTATTTTTTAGATAGCACCCCTTCATATGCAACTTACCCTGCATCCTCTGTCTATATATACTCCTTCTAACTTCCCTAATACTGAGAAAGGTCTTATGAGTTACAAATACTATCTTTTCATGTTAGAATGTAAACAGTTTCACCTTATTAAGCTTCTTATGATTTCTTTTTCCTGTTTTACCTTTTTATGGTTCTCTTGAGTCTTGTTCCTGAAAGTTGAATTTTCTATTCAACTCTGTTCTTTTCATTAAGAATGCTTGAAAGTCCTCTGCCTCATTGATTATCCAGTTTTTCTCCTGAAGGATTATATTCAATGTTTTGGGTAGGTGATTATACTCAGTGTTTTGGGTAGGTTGTATTCCCAGAAATTTTGCCCTTCTGAATATCTTGTTCCAAGCTCTCTGATCCATTAATGTAGAAGCTGCTAGATCATATGTTATCTTGATTGTGGCTCCATGATACTTGAATTGTTTTTCTGACTGCTTGAAATATTTTCTCCTTGACCTGGAAACTCTGGAGTTTGGCAATAATATTCCTGGGAGTTTTCATTTTGGCATCTCTTTCAGGAAGAGATGGATGGATTCTTTCAATTTCTAGTTTACCCAGTTATTCTAGAATATCAGGGCAGTTTTTCTTGATAATTTCTTGAAAGATGAAGTCTAGGCTCTTCTTTGATCATGGTTTTCACGTAGTCCAGTAATTTTTAAATTATTTCTCCTGGATATGTTTTCCAGATGAACTGTTTTCTCAATGCAATATTTCATATTGTCTTCTATTTTTTCATTCTTTTGGTTTTGTTTTATTGTTTCATAATTTCTCATAAAGTCATTAGCTTCCATTTGCTCTATTCGAATTTTAAAGGAATTATTTTCTTCAGTGAGCTTTTGGACCTCTTTTTCCATTTGGTCAATTTTGCTTTTTAAGTCTTTCTTCTCCTCATTAGATTTTTGGACCTCTTTTACCATTTGGCCTACTCTACTTTTTTAAAGTGTTATTTTCTTCAGT
This sequence comes from Petaurus breviceps papuanus, assembly GCF_028583685.1. Classification (NCBI taxonomy): domain Eukaryota; kingdom Metazoa; phylum Chordata; class Mammalia; order Diprotodontia; family Petauridae; genus Petaurus; species Petaurus breviceps. The sequence goes on from NW_027187316.1 coordinate 1,294,234, forward strand.
ATTTTTGTGTCTCCTTTAGTAAGCTATTCAATAATTTTTCATGATTTTCTTGCATCACTCTTATTTCTCTCCCCAATTTTTCTTCTACTTTTCTTACTTGTTATTTAATTCAAAGACAATAGTTTGGAAAGAAAGTGTCAAAATTGAGAACTCATCCAGCAGTTCCCTGTTACAGATTTAATCAATATTCATAATTCATAATATATTATTACTATGTAACAGAAGATATAATTGCAACATTACATTTTTATCATCATCTCCTTTTCTAACTTCTATTTCATTCTTATTTCCTATTTGAAATAAGTCTTCTCTCATATCCCTCTTACTAATTAAGGAAGTAAAATGCTTTTCTGTCTAGTTTCTAAGTATGTTCCTTAATTATAGGCAGAAATCATGTTCTTTGAAGTCATCCAATTTAGTTACTTCTTCAGATTTAAATTTTGTCAAAGTTTCCTGAACTAGACACTCAAATATTTTCATAGTTACCAAGTCCAGGAAATGCATTCAAAAACATATAAAATCATTTTTTCTTTCCTTCTCCCCTATACATAAATGACTTTCAAACATTTTAGCTGAATTTTTAATAATAGTTCCAAATAGCTTTATAATTTTCCCCTCATATCTCACACCATGTGATTCCATCTGATTCATCAATCCATCTGATTAGATTATCTAATGTTCCAATATATCTGTGATCTTATAAATTTGGGTATTGTCTCCAGTGATTCAGAGAGCAATATGCCCAAACCTGTGTGACTCTTTTCCATGTCTTACCATAAATTCTCTACAAGCAGTATCACCCAGTGTCCCAAGAGCCTTTTTCACCCTATATTATTCCCTCTTTATTATCTTCTCAAAAAGAGATTAGCATAAATATTATCATATTTAAACCTAATAACATTTTGATTATTCTCATCTCATCTGGTGTCACCCTTACTCATCATGTGTTTTGGGATTTGGGGTGCAGAGAGATAATTTGCCACAAGTACTTATTTACCACAAAACACCTCTTTCAAGCTTCTATAATTATCTATAACTAACCAGAATTGTTATCTCCCAAGAACAGTCATTTAAACTCTGTCACTAAGACTTCCTTGTATTACATTTTAATAAATATAGTTCATAAAATGGCAAATTAGTTGGGTAAGATTAGCTCATCCATGTGTTGTAGCAATACGACCTTTAGGTGATAAGCATAATTAAGAAGAGAATACCAAAGAAGATACTGGATGCTGTATCATTTCAGTCCTTTTATAATCTTTACCTATAAAAGAGTATTTCAAAGTTTATTATCATAAATTTTTATTAAAAATAAGTGATTATAGTGGAAGTCTCAAGAACTTCTCTGGTTTTCAGTTAACCAAAGTCCCATTGGTCTCCTTGAAGTAAGTGTATTTGGAGTTAGCTTTGTAAATAGAGGAGGAAAAAATCCCTATGAACAATACTTTCCATCCAACCTATTCATGGAATATATAGGCATTAAAAATACTCTTGGAACCACATATAGTAGAGAGATAAATGAAAAATAAAAGAAGACTATGAAATATTTATTTTAATTTCATTAACAGTAAATACCTCCCAAAATTCTTTCCCCTTCTATTCCCCTTTACAAAATGGAAGTAAAGTTCTTAAGAGTATGCCTTCATCTATGTAATTTACTCACTGACAAGATAAAATCACTTTCAAATACCTGAAAGTCATTCTAAAGAGTGGGGTCCAGTGTGAGATGCTACAGATTACAGAAGAAAGGTAGGTCAATTAAGGAATGCTTATTGAATATGGAGAGCTAGAATATAAAGGATAAAAATGGAAAGAACAATAGAATGAAACTGAATCGTATGTAATTTCAATGAACAACAGTAGTCCAGGAAAATAAAAAAACAAAGTAGAAATATACATCCCTAATTTATTTGGAAAGGTAAACAACTATGGGTGTGGAATACTACCTACTTTGGACAATTGATTTTGCTGAACTCTTTTCCTCCCTTAAAAGGGAAGCTTTATGGCATCAGAGTAGAAACATCTATTTGGAAATAGATGCAAATAAAAAGAAAAATTTAGGGGCAACCAGGTAGCACAGTGAGTAACAGCACCAGCTCCAGTGTTGGAATGACCCGGAGATCAACTCCCGGGCTCAGACACATAGCACCCACCCAGAAACACCTGGCCGTGTAACCTTGAGCAAGTTACTTAACCCCAATTGCTTAGGGGTGGCCAGGTGGCTCAGAGAGTAAGAGCACCAGCTCCAGTGTTGGGATGACCTGGGGATCAAATCTGGGCTTGGTTACTCAGCACCACACCCAGAAATAACTGGCCATGTAAACTTGAGCAAGTTACTTAACCCCGATTGCTTTAAAAAAAATAAAACAAAATAAAGGAAGAATACTGATAAAGGGAGAACTTTGTAGAAAAATGTGGGAAGCTGTATGAAACATTTCACTTTACAAAAAATACTAATGGTTTTCCCTTTCTTCCAGGAATGAGGAGAGTATCCAAGAACCATATAATCTTCAAGTTAGAAGTCATTTAGTCATACTTTCCTCTAAAGCATTAATTTACTTTCTAACTTGTTGGAAAAAAATATCATCCAGCCTTGCTCTGAAGTTCTCCAATAACAGGTGATTCAGTATCAAAGAAGCAAGTCAATTGAGTTTTTGAACAGGTTGAATCACAAGGTATTTTTTTAGAGGGACATTCAGCTCAAGGTTGTCGTCCTTTAATTTCTACTCATTTGTCCATTCTGTCTTCTATGGGTATCATAAACAAGTATAGACAAGACAACCCTTGAGACTTAGTACTTCATGTCAAAGCATATGTTCCCATGGCACAACCTTTAAGAAATAAATATGTGAAAATTTCTGAGACACAAGAAAAAAAGCCTTTAGAGGAAGGACTTAATTCATAAGATCATGAATCACATACCTAAAGCTGGAAGGAACTTTAGGACCATGTAGTACAATTATTTTATTTTAAAGATGAAGAAACTGATTCCCAGAGAAGTTGTGACTTGCTCTAAGAGTCATGGTTACTTAATATCAAAGGAAGGATTTGAATCCAGGATCATCACTCTTTCCAGTGTACCACACTTCATCCTAGTCAATACCTCAAGGTCATCATCAAAGCAGATCACTTGGAAGATTGACGGTGCAACATATAGAATGCTGGACTTGGAATGAGGAAGACTTGAGTTCAAATCATGTCTCAGATAATTATTAGCTCTTTAACCCTTGGTAACTCACTTACATCAGCTTTGGTTTCCATATATGTAAAAATGCATATAATAATTGTATCTACCTTACAGGCTTGTTACAAGGTTCAAATGAGACAATAGATGTAAAGCACTTTGAAAAACTTAAAAGTGTTTATACAAATAGTAGCTATCATAGTCATCATCATAATTGCACCTCTTCCATTCCTTAGTGGATTGTCTCTATGAGTACCTTTATCACTTGATGGTTTATCTTCTAGTGTTAAGTCTCTAGTTTTTGCTCAAATGATTATCATTTGATATACTCATACATATTATTATTGGCCCCATCTATTTTTGGATTTGTCTCTGAAGCTTTTGCAGATTAGCAGGCCGTGACAGAGTTTGTATTTCATTGACATAGCCTTTGGGAAATAAGGATAACCTCCACTACTTAATATTAAAAGGAGGACTTAGGAGAGGTATTGTTATGGTAATATATTTAAAAATTGAGTGACAAAAGTTCTTTTTAAACCCAAGCAAGTTCTCTGGAGAAAATAAGCTCTTAGATGGCCCAGCATAAGCAGTGCCATGCACATAATAAAGGTGGAATACAGATTTGTTGAATTCAGCTGAAAGAATAAGGCTCATGGGGAGTTAGTAATAAAGTTATCATTCATTTCTTCCAAGTAATTATTTTTCGCTGGGGGAGACTGTGCTTGAAGGAAAAACAAAATACCAGAGAGCCCTTAAACAGAGAGTTACATATAGATGGCAGATTAAGAAGGTCATTGGCTTTTGAGCCAGAGGCCCTGGGTTCATATAATTAGTTGTACAATTTTGGACAAGAAATTAACCTATGGGGAGAAGTCAGTTTCTTCATAAGTAAGAAGACAAGACTGAACAAAAAAGTATCTAATAGCATTTTCTGCTCTTAATCTGTGATCCTAAATCCATGATCTCTTTAGTCACTAAATAAAGAGGATTCTCCTTTCTAGAGTATAGCACAGGGATATTTTATTTATTTATTTTAAATTTTTATTTCTTTTATTTTTAGTTTTCAACATTCATTTCCACAAGAATTTGAGTTACGTTTTTTCTCCCCATCTTTCCCCTACCCCCACCCCAAAATAGAAAGCCTACTGAATATTCTTTCCCCTAATCTGTTTTCTCTTATATTCTCCCCCATTACACCCTAACTTTCTAGTAAGGCAAGATGGGTTAACATACCCCAGTACCAGTATATCTTATTTCCCAGTTGCATGTATAAAACAAATTTTTAAACATTTGTTTTTAAAACTTTGAGTTCCAGATTTTTCCCCTTCTTCCTTCTCATCCATCCCCAACTGGGAAGATAACCAATTCAATATAAGTTGTACATGTGTAGTTACACAAATCATTTCCATAGTAGTTATATTGTGAAAGACTAACTATACTCCCTCCCCCCTATACCACCCCCAACTTATTTGGTTTTTTCCTTTGACCCTATCCCTTTTCAAAAATGTTAGCTTCTAACTACCCTCTCCCTTGGTCTGCACTTCCTTCTATCATTCCCCCCTTTTATCCCCTACCCCTCTATTTTCCTGTAGGGTAAGATACCCAATTGAGTGTTGTGTGTTATTCCCTCCTTAAGCCAAATTCAATGAGAATCAAGTTGTCCTATTCCCTTTCACCTTCCTGCTCTTACCCTCCATTGTAAGAGTTTACTCTTGCCTCTTTTATAAGAGATAATTTACCCTAATCTATCTCTCCCTTTCTCCTTCTTCCAGTAAATTCCTCTTTCACCTCTTAATCATTTAGATATCATTCCTTTATATTCAACTCATCCTGTGCCCACATACACCCCCCTAAACATACATATATATGTACGCATACATTCATATATATATATATATGTATATATATATATATATTATATGAACATGTATATTCCTTTAAACTATCCTCACATGAGAAAAGTCTTACGAGTTACAATATCATTTTTTTCAATGTAGGAATGTAAATAGTTCAACTTTAATAAGGTCTTTATGATTTCTTTTTCCTGTTTACCTTCTCGTGTTCCTCTCGCTTTTCTTGCTTCTTGCATTTGAAAGTCAAATTTTCTGTTCAGCTCTAGTTTTTTCATCAAGAATGCTTGAAAATCCTTTATTTCATTGAATGACCATATTTTCCCTGTACCATTGTACTCAGTTTTTCTGGGTAGGTGATTCTTGATTTTAGTACTAACTTCTTTGACCTCCAGAATATCATATTCCAAGCCCTGCGATCCCTTACTGTGGAAGCTGCTAGGTCTTGTGTTATCCTCATTGTGTTTCAACAATGCTCAAATTGTTTCTTCCTGACTGTGGCGGTATTTTTTCCTTGACTTGGGAATTCTGGAATTTGGATATAACATTCCTAGGAGTTTACTTTTTGGCATCTTTTTCAAGAGACAATCAGTGAATTCTTTCCATTTCTATTTTGCCCTCTGGTTCTAGAATATCAGGGAAATCTTGCTTGATAATTTCCTGCAAAATGATGTCTAGGATCTTTTTAAAAATTTTATTTAATTTTGAGTTAAAAATTTTCTCCCTGTTTTTTCCCTACCCACCACCCCAAAATAGCGATCCCATTAGATATTCCCTCCTCCAATCTGCTCTGTCCCATATTTTCTCCCATACCCCCTCTGACTTTCCAGTAGGGCACGGTGTATCTCTATGCCCCAGTGCCTGTATATATTATTTACCAGTTACATGTAAAATAATATTAATAATAGTATATATATATATATATATATGTATGTATGTGTGTGTGTGTGTGTGTGTGTGTGTGTATATATATATATATATATATATATATATATATATATATATATATAT
>NW_027187316.1:1300288-1331066 GCF_028583685.1 Petaurus breviceps papuanus
ATATATATATATATATATATATATATATATATATATATATATATATACACATTTGATTTTAAAGCTTTGAATTCCAGATTCATTCCCTTCCTCCCTTGTCACCCACCCTTACTGGTAAGATAAGCAATTAAATATAGGTTGTACATGTATAGCTATGTAAAACATTTCCACAGTGGATATGTTGTAAAAGACTGACTGTATTTGGCTTACTCCTATTTCACCTCCCACTTGTTCTATTCTCAACTTTTACCTTGTCCCTTTTCAAAAGTGGATGCTTCCAACTTCCCTTCCCCCAGCCTGTCCTCCCTTCCATCATTCCCCCTCCCATGCCCATCCGCCCTACTCTCCTGTAGGGTGAGATACCATATTTAGTGTATATGTCATCCCCTCCCTAAGCCAAATTCAATGAGAATAAAATCGACCCATTCCCTTTTGCCTTCCTGTTCTTCCTCTCCATTGTGACCATTTCCCCCTGACTCTTCTATATGAGATAATTTTCCCCATCTCCTCTTATTATATTCCTCTCTCACCTCTTAATTTCACCTTTAAGTATCATCCCTTCCCATTAAGTTGATTCTGTGCCCTCTATCTATGTATACCTATACACATATATACACACATTCACATATGTATTCATATACACATATACCCTACTGTATAGACATATATATATGTATGTCTGTGTGTGTGTGTATATATCTACATATATATGTATATATATATATATATATATATATATATATGTATGCATACACACATTTCTATTCCTTTCAACTGTTCTCATAGTGAGAAAAGTTTCAAGTTACAATGATCATTTTTCCATGTAGGTATGTAAATATTTCAACTTTGATAAGTTCCTTATGATTTCTTTTCCCTGTTTGCCTTCTCATGCTTCTCTTGCTTCTTGTATCTGAATGTCACATTTTCTATTCAACTCTGGTTTTTCATCAAGAATGCTTGGAAGTCCTCTATTCCACTGAATGACCATATTTTGCCCTGAAACATGATACTCAGTTTTTCTGGGTAGGTGATTCTTGGTTTTAATCCCAGCTCCTTTGACCTCTGGAATGTCATATACCAAGCCCTTCAATCCCTCAGTGTAGAAGCTGCCAGATCCTGTATTATCCTGATTGTGTTTCTACAATATTCAAATTGTTTCTTCCTGGCTGATTGTAATATTTCCTCCTTGATCTGTGAATTCTGGAACCTGGCTATAATATTCCTAACAGTTTTCTTTTTGGGATCTGTTTCAAGAGGTGATCAGTGGATTCTTTCAACCTCTATTTTGTCCTCTGGTTCTAAAACATCAGGCAATTTTTCTCGAGAATTTCTTGAAGGATGATTTCTAGGTTCTTTTTTTTTTTTATCATGGCTTTCAGGTAGTCCAGTAATTTTTAAATCATCTCTCCTGGATCTATTTTCCAGGTCAGTGGTTTTCCTAATGAGACATTTCACATTGCCTTCTATTTTTTTTTCAATTTTTTGGATCAGTTTAATAGTATCTTGATTTCTCATAAAATCACTAGCTTCCATTTGCTGCAATCTAATTCTGAAGGAATGATTCTCTTCAGTGAGCTTTTGAGATTCTTTTTCCATCTGGAAATTCAGCTTTTTAAGGCATTCTTCTCCTTATTGCCTTTTTGAACCTCTTTTGCCATTTGAGTTAGTCTATTTTTTAAGGTTTTATTTTCTTCAGTCAGGTTGCTGACTTTCATTTCATAATTTTCTTGCATTGTTCTCATTTCTCTTCCCAATTTTTGCTCCACTTCTTTTATTTTGTTTTCAAAATCTCCCTTAAGGTCCTCTATGGCCTGTAACCAGCTCATATTTTTCTTAGAAGATTTTGGTGCAGGAGTTCTGACTTTGCTGTCTTCCTCCTGTTCTATGCTTTGATCCTTTTTGTCCCCAAAATAGGAGTGTAAAGTTGGGTTGCTTTGTTTGCTTTGTTTCCTTTCCCTGTTCATGTTGCCACTCAATAATTTGACTTTGGGGCTTTGAGCTACAGTAGGACTCTGACACCAGACAGTGGAGCTTCATCCCAAATGCTGGGGTTTTCTCACCTGCTGAATGTATTACTTGGGTGCCCTCTCTGAAGCCTGCATACTCTCTGGCAACTGGTCTCACACCCCAGGTCCTCCACCCTAGACCACAATCCAGATCCAAGCAGGTTAAAGCAAGAGTGATTACCCCTCAGACAGGTTGCTTGGTCCCCCTACAATCTGCAGTGCAGGAGCTGAAGATGCCACGTGTTGGTGGCTGCTTGGCTGTGGAGCCTCAGCCTCTTCTTGCCCCTGGGGCAAAGGCCGACCACACTCCCAAACTCCCTGTTCCCAAAGTCCACACTGAACTGACCTCTCACTTTGTCCTTAGCATCTATGGGGTTGATAATTCTGGAAACAACCACAGCTGCTGGTGATCTGAAGTCCCTCCAGCAGGAGGCTTGTCAGGCCTGCCCTGAGGCTAAAACCTCCAGCTCAAGCAGGGCTGGGTTCTGCCACCAGAGTGCTGCACTGGACATTTCCTACTGGCCTGCTGGGCTATCTTCAGCAGGAGATTAGCTTCTCTTTGTCATTTTGTGGGTTCTGTAGCTCCAATGTTTGTTCAGAATTCCCTTTTACATAAATTGGAGGAGGTGAGAGACAGAGCCCCATGGAAGTCCTGTTTCTACTCTGCCATCTTGACTCTGGCTAGGCTTTTTTTTTTTATCATGGCTTTCAGGTAGTCCAATAATTTTTAAATTATCTCTCCTGGATCTATTTTCCAGGTCAGTGGTTTTTCCAATGAGATATTTTACATTGTCTTCTTTTTTTTCTATTTGTTTGGATCTGTTTTATAGTATCTTGATTTCTCACAAAGTCATTAGCTTCCAATTGCTCCAATCTAATTTTGAAGGAGTTATTCTCTTCAGTGAGTTTTGGAAATTCATTTTCCATCTGGCAAATTAGGTTTTTTAAGGCATTCTTCTCCTCATTAATTTTTTGGGCCTCTTTTGCCATTTGAGTTAGTCTATTTTTTAAAGTGTATTTTCTTCAGTGTATTTTTTGGTCTCCTTTAGCAGGCTGTTGACTCACTTTTCATGATTTTCTTGCATCATTCTCATTTCTCTTCCCAATTTTTCCTCCGCTTCTCTTACTTGATTTTTAAAATTCTTTACCTCCTCCATGGCTTGTAATTAGTTCTTATTTTTCTTGAAGGCTTTTGATGCAGGTGTTCTGACTTCACTGTCTTCCTCCTGCTCCATACCTTGATCCTTTTTGTCCCCAAAAAGATTCTATGGTCTGTTTGTGCTTTTGTAGCTTGTTCATATTGCCATCCAATTACTTGACTTTTGAGCACTTTACCATGGTAGATCTCTGCTTACAGAATGGAGAGAGCTTTGTCCCAAATCAGTAGGATTTCTGCAGTTGCTGGATCTATTAGGAGGGCACCCTCTCTTCATCCCCCACAAGTTCTGTCTCACTGGTCACACATCCAAGGACCACCACCCAATACCATAATCCAGATCCAAGCAGGTTAAAGCAAGAGTGATGATCCTCTGAACGGTTGCTTGGTCCCCCTATGATATGCAGTCCAGGAGCTCTGGAAGCAGCCATACCACAACAGCTACATGGCCGCTGCACCTCTAGTCACTTCTCATGCCAGTGGCAGGGGCCAGACTGCACTCTTCAGTCTACCCCCTGTTCCAACATAGTTACACACTGACCTTTTACTTTTTCTTTGGAGTTTATGGGTTCAGAAGTCTGAAAACCACCACAGCTACTGATGATTCACTCTCCTGAAGTCTGCTCAGCTTGGCACTGGTTGGGGCCTCCCTGGGGCTAAAACCACACGGCTCACATGGTCCTGCACTAGGTTCCCAGGCTGGTGCTATAGACCCTTCCTGTTGGCCTGTCAGGCTGCCTTCAGCAGGAGATTTGTTTCTCTCTGTCACTTTGTTGGTTCTGTAGCTCTAAAGTTTGTTTAGAGTAAATTTTTACATGTTTTGGGAAGTGATTCAAGTGGGAGTCCACTCCAAGTTTGTGTTTCTACTTTGCCATCTTGGCGCCCCACAGGGATATTTTAGAAGCATTCTATCTATTGAACAAACTGGGGATATTTAGTCTAAAGAAAAGCCTCAGAGGTTCTTACATATAGCTGCTTTTCAGTACTTGCTTTGTTATTAATTATATGAAGGATGACTTTTCTACTTAATCCCAAAAGGCAAAACTAGTTAGTGTGGCACAGTGGGTAAAGAAATATATCTGGAATCAGAGGACCTGTATTCAAATCCTAACCTATTTAATACTTGTGTGACATTGGGTAAATCGCTTTACTTGTCTGGCCCTCTGTTTTCTCATCTCTAAAAGAATACATGGTTTAGATTCAATAATCTCTAAATTTGCTTAAAGTTCTCAATATGCAATCTTATCATCTTGGATCAATTTAAGTCTAATATAAAGAAAACCTTCCAAACAAGAAAGTTATCCCAAAAAAAGTCATGGACTTCCTTGGGTAAAAATAAGTAGTCCATTATAGGAACACTGCTACATTGATCTGATACTGGTACATAGACATATACGTACGTGTGTGTGTGTGTGTGTGTGTGTGTGTGTGTGTGTGTATAGTAATGGAGATATAGTAATGGAGGTGTATATGACTTAAGGATACTTATCTTTTTTTTTTTTGCTTTTTTTAAGGTCAATTTGGGTTAAGTGACTTGCCCAAGGTTACACGACTAGTTTTTGTGTTAAGTGTCTGAGGCCAGATCTGAACCCAGGTCCTCCTGACTCCAGGGCTAGTGCTCTATTCACTGCGCCACCTAGCCACCCCAAAAGGATACTTATCTTTATTATAATGGACATACTTATTAAAAAATAAAATATTTCATTATCTTAAAGTCATACTCTTCTCATTCTGGAATTATGTATCAGCTGCTCAATCACCTGTTCTCTCTGGGCCCAGAGTTCCAGAAGCAGCTCTTGCTGCTGCTGTTGCTGCTGCTGCTGCTGCTGAGCTGTTTCTGCCGACTCAGCCACCTCCCTCCACTACCAGGGGCTGGGGCCAGACCCCAACTGGACTGAGCTTATCTTTCACCCAGATCTCACAGGAATTTCCCCACTGACCTTTTATATTGTCTTTGGTGTTTTGGGGTTGAGAAGCCTGGAAACTGCCATAGCTGCCAGTGATTTTCAGTGACCTGAGGCATGCTCCATTCCAGCTTGTGTCAGTCTGGCCCACACTGGACTGTGCTCTTCTCCCAGACTGGTGACTTATACCCTTCCTGTTGACCTTCCAGGCTGTCCTGGGCTGGAGATTTTCCTCACTCCATCATTTTATGGGTTCTGTAGCTCTAGAATTTGTTTAGAGTCATTTTTACAGGTTTGTGGAGGGGTTTGGGGGAGAGCTCAAGCGAGTTCCTGCCCAGGACCTGACAAGAGAAGGAAGTTTTGTAACTAGAAGTTGAATTCAAAGACAAAGTGGTAAAGATCAGAGAATTGAGCTCCAGGAGTGATCAGCAAAGTGATATCACCAGAAGAAACAATCCAGCTGGATCAAAGGCATAAGTTACCTTGGGCCAGTGTGTGTCATAGTTACATATGTCCCCAAATGTTTATACTCTATAAATATTTCCTAGTCACATGACTCCTAACACATGGTTATTTTAACATATCTCCTGGTCAAAGAGGCTGTGTGTTTCCTGGTCAAATATGTTTTCTTTATGTATTTCCTTCTCCACCTGTCAGTGAGGTCACCTGTGAGGAAGAGTACCCCATATGCATATGGGGAATCTTCACTGTCACTGTTATATAGGTGAAGTAGTTCAGACCTAATTTCTAAAACTGTCTCAGATTCTTACTAGCTGTATTACCTTGGGCAAGTCCTTTAAAGTCTATTAACTTCAGTTTCCTCATGAGTAAAATGGGAAACAAAATAATACCTGTTGCAGGAAGTTGCTGTGGGGACATACATTAAGTGCTTTCCAATCCTAAATCACTGTTGCTTGGCTGTTTGCTTTTAAATCCTTTTCAATGAAATGTTTTTCATTTAAACCAATAGGAGCTCTGGATGGATTGAAAAGCAAGTGGATTGGTGGTACCTTATGAGATATGGTTTTGACCCTCCCCAGTAGAGGGTCTTGAATTTGGAGTGCCTTTTCTGGAGGCCCACATGAGAGAAGAAGTATCCCAGCTGCTAGATTTTCATTTTTTTCAACTTCCAATAATAGAATAAGGCTTAGAGGAAAGCCAGACAGTTGAAAAGCCAATTAAGTAGACTGTAATAAATATTTTGGTGACAGAAACAATAAAAGAATAGGGAACTCTTAAGGAAGCCCCAAAGCAATTTATTGAGAGCATATGTAGACACTGATAAGAAAAAAAAAAGCAATATAAAATTCTCTGCCTTCCAGCTTATCTGGGAGGATGAAATTCAAACACTGGGCAAAGGCTTCACAGAGGAGGAAGAAAAATGAAAGGATATCAGGAACATGATAGAACAAGCAATCAAAATATTAGAACAGCTAAAAGTTGTCAAGAGTTCAAGACTGGTTAAGCTCTATTGCTTCTGTAGATTTTGCCCACAGATACAGGAACCCTTATTTGACAATCATGTTAAAATTTCTGAGAAGTTGTTTAATCTTAAAGTCTTTCTACTGATTGATGATACAAGGAAACTGAGCAGATATTTAAGGCTGCTAAGATTTTTGTTGTTGTTATTATTTTATGTCCTAGAGATTTAAACCATGTTTCAACACAGGAGTAGGACCCAGAAGTGATGATAGAGACAAATTACAATATAGTGGACATTACTGCCCTTTCTTCCAGGAAACTCCCAGAAAAAACAGTGTGGTAGAATGAAAAACCAGAGGGTGACTTGGAATTGATCTTTAGTTTTTCTACTAAGTGTATAATGCTAGGTAAGTCATGAAATTTGTTCAGGACCTCTATTTCCTTATCTTTAAGATAATTAGACTATAGCCTTCCTAAGATTCCCCTTCACTTGTATTTTTTTATATTTATGACTTCATTAATTTAGGCTTCCATTCATATACTGTTGCTCTTAGAAAACATACTTTGCTTGGCTAAATGTTCATCTCCTAATCACAAAATGTTTAGTTTGATTCCATTTTTTCCAAGGTTTCCAAGATTCCATTTGTACAAGGTTTAATTATGTGTCCTTTAAGACCATTTTCTGGAGAAAATCATCCATTTCACAAATTATTTCAATTCCTACAAAAATATAGCAACAGTGGATTGGATAGAGAGCACCTCTAGAGCCAGGAAGAGATGGGTTCAAGTGTCACTGACATACATTTATTGTGTAACTCTGGGCAAGTCACTTATTCTGTCAAGGCCTTTGGCAACTCTTTAAGACTGTAAGTTGTAGATGTGTCCACTTGCCTTGGTACAGGAAATTCCTCACAATGAATGCTTTACATCAATGAAATCACAAGTCTAGTCCCTATCCTAGAAAAGTCCCTTAAGGGCTTTACTACATAGGCTTAAATACCCCAAACTACAGATAGAACATTAAAGAATTTGAATACTTTAACTAAAAAACTCAAATTCCCTTTTTCCTTAATATTTACTGTTAGTTGACTTATAATTCATGTCAAGGAATGCTCCATTTTCCTTTATGCTGTAATAACTCCACCAAGTATTCACCAAACTCCATCCATAGATTGAAAATCTCTATTGATGTTGTTCTCACCAGATCCTGAGTACTCTTCTGTGCCCTTTGAGAAGACTCTAATGGACAGAAAGGACTTGTTTGTTTTTGGTTTTAGATAAAAATCACCCTCTCTTTAAGCTTTATTAGTTTCTGCTAATTCTATGCTCAGGGGACAAATAAAATCAGTCTATAATTTATATATGAAAGAGCTTTGATTTGGAAAACAAAACAAATCTACCCCTAAATCTTCTCTTCTCCAGGCTAGACTTCCCAAGTTCTTCCATTCTGCTCTTGTATACCATGATATCAATTCCCTTAACCATCTCGGTTGCCTTCTTCTCTATATACTGTGAAAAATATGGGATTCACCATCAGAGGCCTAGAGGTCAAATTCTGGATCTACATCTTCTCTGTTGTAGATCCTTAGGCAAATTGCTTAACTCTTTGAGATTCAGTTTCCTCATATATAAAATGAAATAATTGATCTTTCTATAATACCTCTATGATCCTTTCCACACTAAATCCAAGAGTCTATGATTTCATTATCCTTCCTAAACTCTGGCACCCCAAATTGAACAAAATGTTCTTTATTTGGTTGGACTTTAGGAGAGATTAATTGAATTTTCAACTCTCTCATTCTGGATACTATGTGTCATTTAGTGTTGCCTATGATCATATTCGGCTTTGAGAGTTATTATGCCTCACTGTTACTCACATTGAGCCTATTATCTATAAAAACACAGAGATCATTTTCAAATACTGACGCCCATGCAGTATTTGTGCAAATGATTTTTTGTTTCACTTTTTCAAGATGACTAGGAATTTAGTTCTGAGTAAAGAGGGGACATTACAAACTATGTTGGTCAAAACCTAGAGTCATGATTAAGTTAGAGTGAAGAGGGCTTTGTATCAGAGCATTCACAGTTTCCTCTCTACAATTATTGCCATCCTAGTCTCCTATTGACTTTTACTGCCATGTGTCACTGTACCCTGACCTCTAAGGTTTACATCCCCAAACTATATAAATGGAAGGGAAGATTCTCTTGGCTACAGCCCACCTTTTCTCCTGGTAGGATCACATTTATAGTTGAATTGTCCTTTGTTCCAATTTAATGCCCTCTGCTTGATTGTTTCTTCCCAAATTTAAAAAAAAAAAAGAGAAAAAGAAAAAATCCTTGTTACATTTATGATCAAACCAACAGCTTGCCAACTTTCCCTATATTTTATCTCTTTATCATATCTAAAGCTCTGTTCTAAACAACTGGTTTCATATTCGCCTCAGTTCTTGATTTCAGTGTTCTGGAAAACTGTAATGCTGAATCAGCATGGTCTCTGGGTCAGGCTTCCTTGGCTCCCAATTTTTACTAGTCCCCTTTTGGGAAAGGAGAGGGAATTGTCATTCTCTCATCCCTATCCTTTCCTAATCTGACCCTTCCCCATAGAATAATCCAATTATACCATCTGACTGGAGACAGATGGCCTGCGGCTGACAATGGTAGAGATATTTTCCATACTGCACACACCCCCATCAAGGGGACTCCAGAGACACAGGAACTGCAGCGACAGCTGGTTCAGAACTCTGAGAAACTGGCTGTCTTGCAATGTTTGTTTACTTCTCTGAGGCCAGGAAACCTCCGATTCAAGCAGTGGTTGGGGTTTAGCAGCCCTGGCATCAGATACAATCTTCCACTCCTAGAAACTTTCATTACATGGGCCCAGCACACTCCAAGGTTCTGGTGTCACTGTAAATCATTGCCTGACCTCCTGGAGGAACTTTTCCAAATGATTGTCACCCCCTACCTCAGTTAAAAGAAAAGCAAAGATAAACCCCTCTTTGGACAATGGGGAAGGATTTATTCTTTTAAGAGCTTATGGTGAGTTTTTACACAACTTTAGGTTGAGATGAATGCCTAGTTAATTCCTCAGTTCTAGTAGAGGCTAAGGACCAGTGTAGAATATATCAGCTACTTCCTTACCTTAAGTTAAGGCCTGAGATAGAAAATTCTTGCCTTAGTGGACCAAGATTTTGAGATACTGGTTTCAGTCGTGGTAATTGTAAACTATATTGTGCACTGCTATAGTTTGATATTATAGTTATAATGACAGGAATCTAATAAGAAGTCATTTAGGCTGTTATTCTTAATGTCCATGAAAGCATAGATGCAAAAACAGTTGGCACTTTTTCATCATTATCTCCATATCAGGCAGATAAGGCTCCAAGATTTTTGATTGGATAAAACTCCTGATAGGCTGTAGGGATCTGAGATAGTCCTCTTTTTTTTTTTTGCTGCCATGAATAGTTAACATTAGAGCATCACCTAGTTTGTGATCCTAATAAATAAACTCCCTTCAAACTCGGTATAGATGAGAGACTCTGAGAAGTTCTCTACCACATGTGGGTCTGAATCTGAATGCTAGCTCCTTCATCTGGCATTTTTCATAACCAAGTCCAATCTTAGGATTTCTAATTTTGAACTCCAACTTCAAGTATATTTCCTTAGAAATATATTTCCCTCTCCTTTGCAGTTGAGCTTCCTACATTCATATGGACAAATCTGTTTGTTTATATTTTCACAGTGTGTGTGTGAGTGTATGTGTGCTTTTATTTGTTTGATTTCTATGCCACATAATAATAAAACTTATGATTGTATCACCATTGAAACCCAATTTTCTAGAAATTCTTGGACCCAAGTATTTGCTTTAATCCAAAGCATGAAGTCATATAAAGCATTTACTTTTGGTAAATTCACCCTGGTCCAGGTCTAATGATATCCCTCCTCTACTTAATAAACTCTAGGAGTATCCTATTACCTTTGTGCTCAGTCAACTAGCATTAATTAACTACCTATTATGTGCTAAATCTTAAGTCCTCTGATATTTAAAGATCTCCAAAACCTGTCTCCTTTCTTTTAGGTTTCTTATATATCACTTACTTACACATATACTTGTGTTCCTCACAGATAATGCTTTATCTCTTGCATGTATGCTTTTTAACTGGCCAAGCCCTATGCCTGGAATATTCTACCTCCTCCACTTTGTCTTTTAGAATTCCTAGATTCCTTCAAAACTTGGCTGAAATGTCATATTTTGTGTGAGGCTTTTTTCTAGTTTTGCAATACTAGTGCACCACTCTATAAGGTTACTTTCTATCTCTTAGGTGTATGTATTACATGTATCCATTTAGGCACATGTCAGAATATAAGCTTCTTGAGGAAAGGGAAAGTTATTGCCTTTCTCAGTACTCGGTAAAATGCCTAGCACATGGTAAATATTTAATAAATACTTGTTCGACTGATTTACTAATTGATAGGAAGGGTTCTCATTAACTACCCACTGGACATCATGTACACAAGTTGGGGCAAATTAGTCCTCCAGCCACAATACAGAGTTGGATCCAAGTTATGAACCTCCTTGGATGAGTTTGAAAGCAAATATAAGTAAAGTGATGAGGTAAACAAGGTCTTCTTCTGCCCTCCACATACCTATGCTGAAAAACAAGAATTCATTCAATTTCACTTTCCTGAATAGAGAATCCTTCACATTCGAGATATTTGTGGCCTTCAAGATTAGAACTATAAGCCCCTAATTATTGTGAATTCCAGTTATATGAATTTTATGAACTCACTTCTGACAAAGAGAAAGCAAGTACTCCAAGTGTTCTATGGTATGCGATCTATGAGTCTGTCTTGATAACCTGGGGTACCAAGGCCTAGGGGTCTTTGGGCCCAAATGAGTCTATATTGTGAGGTAATCAGAATGAGGCAGACAGAGACAAAGAGGGACTCAGAGGAAAAAAAAACCAACAAAGAGAAAAAGGGAGAAAGATCATATAAAAGGGATAGATAGAAAGGAGAAAAGAAGGAAGAAAGAAGAAAGGAAAGGAGAGATGGAGGGAGAGAGAGTAAAAAAATAAAATGGAATTAATATACAGAACTAGCATGTTTCTATTAAAAACTATTTTCCCCAGATGGTTATTTTCAAGTCTAGGTCAGGCAAAACCCTCTTTTGAGTACTAAATTACCCTCATCTAAGAGGCATAATTTCTTTGGTCTTCATTTAGCTGGAAATTCAAGCCCAGCAGGCTTATGTCAGCATTTTAGTTCACTTCATCTTGCTCCGTGGCAGTTTATTTAAAATGAATACTTTCACTCAGGTCATGCGAAAAATTCATGATCTGTCTTTGCTCATTTTTTGGAAGCCTTTAAATGATGTCCTCTTTGAATGGAAGATGAAACACCTGAGTGAGTTTTTTAGGGATAATGCTTATTTGTCTTGGTGACTTCATCCTATTAACCCAAGTTCTTTTGCATTATTCACTAAGGGATGCCAAGGGCTGTTATAATGTGTAGGTTTGAATTTTGTGGGCAGAATTCATAAAACTTGTATTATTTATTCTCTCCCTATCTCATTAAGTCAAGACAGAACGTGGGAAGACCTAGAATTTGAGGCAAGTTTGGGAATATTTCAAACACACACACACACACACACATGTAAAATATCACCAGGGTCACTATATATGTACACACATACATACATATATATATATATGTATATATATATATATGTAGAGAGAGATAGTTACTCCCTCTAGAATGATTCTTCCTTATAGAAAATAAAAAAAAAAGATTAAGTCAAAATATCCAATGTAATTAGGACATCTTATAATATGTATAGTATTCTACACACATAGGTTCTCTGCCATGAGAAAAGAAGTAAGCCTCGTATTTATTCTCCAAGATTAAATTGTTTGTGTTTTTTTTCCTGATTGTTCAACTTGGCTTCCTTTTAGTTATCGATACAATTTCTGACACTTTGAAAAATAGACAACTAGCAAGGTATAATTTATAGAGCATTTACCTCAAAGGTAGAATAGAACTAGATGCAATGCACAGGTTACACATTTGGATCTAGAGTGAAGAAACCTGAGTTCAAATGTGGATTTGGATATTTACTAAAAGTATGACCTTGGGTCAATCATGTAGCGTCTGTCTTTATCAATTTCCTATGAGTATAATATGAGCATTATATTGCCAAATGAGTATAATAATGTCACCTACCTCCCAGAGTTGTTATGAGGATAAAATGAGATATGTGTAAATACTTTTTAAACTTCAGAGAACTAGTTTAAGTGTTACTATCACCTTTCCATGCCTTAATCAACTAAGAAACCAATCTACATTGGTAGAGAAACTTTCCTCTCTATCATGCTCCATAACCAGTTGTAATGGTAATGGGATTTGAAGATCTTCCATGCCCCTTGTATTGTCAAGCTAACAGATACTTAGCACTTAGTTTCAAGTTCGTAATTGTGTCAAGTATTGAGACCTGGAGCTTGTGAATCCAACAGTGAGATGAACTTGCTTACATGGCAGGAGGGGGTGGGGCAGGGAGGAGTTAGTGCCATGATAAGGAGAGGCCCAGGCCAGAAAGGGAAGAGATTTTGAGAACAGAACTTCTGGTGGCAGAACTTCTTTGGAGAGCAAGCCAGAATTTCTGCTGAGAACTGCTGGGAACAAGAACTATTGGGAGCTGGAACTGCTGGGAATGAGCAGCGTTCAGGCTGAGCAGCTACCTTGAGTAAGGAAAGGAGGATTTTTGCTTGAAGGAGTGAGTGAGGAGAGGAGTATTTTTGCCTGAGGGAGCCTGTTTTGTTTTGAAGGCTTGGGAATGTGGGTGTTCACTGAATTAACTATGTGTACCAACTTTGTGGCTACTGCAAGGACTTTGACTTTCTGGTTTTGGGATTCAGCTTTCTGGTATTTAAATAAATGTTTTGGCTCTGTCCTTTATGTGGAGATTCTGTTACATTTTGTAATTCAAAACCACACCAGCATATTTATAGCCACTGTGGGCATTATGAATGTTGAATTGTTGTTACACAATTAAAATTACATTCCTGGGTCCTAAGGCATTTTTTTGTCTTGCTTCTTATATGAAAATTTACCCCCTAAAAATTAACACTAAAGTGAATAAGTTACCCCTTTGCATTTGACACTACTTGGCTATTCCCCCTCATTTGATTTTAATTTAGTTATCTGGAAAATTTTTTGTGATTTGATTAAATGAAACTAAGCACCCATCTGGTGCATGTGTGTGGGGCAGAAGAGAAGGCTATTTTACAGAAATTATTAAATGAGTTATTAAAAAAGAACAATTTTCATTCAATTATTCTTCTGTTTGATAAAATAAATTAGTTAAAAATGCCTTTCAGTGCTTTGATGAGTGTCAGAGGTTCATGGTTCCTAACCTTTTGTAGTAGGTATTATTATAGAATCATAATAATCAAGCTGAAAAGAAACTTAGAGCTCATATAGTACAAGCCTCCTATTTTACAGATGGGGATATTAAAGGTAACTGAGGTTTAGTAGCTTGTTCATGGTTTTATATATATGTATGTATATAAAACAAGTGACAAAGCTGGGAGTTGAACTCATACTTTCTGACTCAAAATCCAGGCAGGTTTCCATTTTACTATACCTAGAAAAGAGCTCTCAGAGAAGGTATCATTTGCTTGTTCATACAGCAAATGCATCATTACCTGGATGAGACAAGACTGGTCCCAATAACTAAGCCTCACTTTTCTTGGTTGGAGGGAAAATAAGAATATTGGAAATTGAATTATATCTCAATCCCCATCTCTTAGTGAATTCAAATTCTGTTTAACCTCAAGAGAGAAGGAAATGCCATTTCAGGAACACATGACTAGCAAGATGGTGAACTGATTGTTCTCTTCTCCAAACTTCAAAACCAAAGCCTTTAAAAAGAAAAAAAATGATGCCCTGGGTATAGTGTAATGAAAATTGAATCTGCAAGATAAGACAGAAACATTTCATAAGAAGAAAAAAAGAACATCATCAAAAGTCATTAAACTTAAATACTTAGATCTCCCACTTGGCATCTTCTGCCTTCTTCTACCCACATCACTTCACACCTGAACACAAATAATCCCAGAGGCTTATGCTTCAGGATGCAGTTATGGGGTCCCCATCTGGTCTGCTGTAACAGTGAGTTGTTTAAATTCCCTTATTTGTTACGAGGAGGCTTACATTGACTCTGCCTAGTTCTGTGAAGAAAAGGGAAGCAGTTAGAGAAGATATTACCAAACATGCAGAGCACAGAATGGAGGGAAAAGAGATTGTGTCAGAGGAAAAAGGACTAGAAATCCAGCTGGAGGCAGAATTCTGCTCTCACAGTTTACCCTGGGCAGAGACCCTGGGCAGGTAACCAACCACTACAATGCTATGAACTAAGAAATATAACCTCAAGGTGCTGCATAGCAGTGGAAGAGGGAGAGGGAAAAGAGTGTGGACAAACAAGAAATACATGGGACTAGTAAATTAAGAGAAAGGGAAGCCAGGTGGCACAGCAGATAAAGTGCAGGGTCTGGAGTCAGGAAGACTCATTTTCATGAATCAAATCTGGCCTCAGATACTTACTAACAGCTGTGTAGCCCTGGACAAGTCACTTAACCCTGTTTGCCTCAGTTTCCTTACCTGTAAAATGAGTTGGAGAAGAAAGTGGAAAATCATTCCAATATCTTTGCCAAGAAAAACCCAAATCGGGTCACAAAGAATAGAACAAGACTGATCAACTAAAACAATAACATGACTGAAACAACAACAAACGCAAGTAAAAGAAAGGCTGAAAGACTCTGAATTGGAGAGTTGCCCGAAAGGAACTTGAAGGGAATAGGTAAATGCTTGAGCTCTCTTACATCTCACCAACTCCACCCTACCTCTTATGGGCAGGACCTTCATCTCCAACACTGAAGAGAGAGTTTTCTCCCAATGGATCTTGGGACAGGGGTTACATAAATTTACTTAGCCATAGCAGAAGAAGGATTTTCAACAAGGGTAGGCACTGAGGACATCTTTAGTTAGTTCAGTAATGGAAGATCACTGACCTGCTTCATCCATAATAATCCAGAAAATAAACTTACGGGTGGCCCCAGCTATCTTTGTAGCTAGTTTACGCTGAGGTAATGAAAAAGTCATGTCAATAGACTGAGCCTTTAGCCCTCCAAGCAAACTAAATCTTGAAGAATGTCTCAGTTATTTTTAAGAAAAGAGAAAAAAAAACCTAGCTTAACTTGCATGGAAGGAAGGGTTAGGTTGTTCCTAACACAGATAAACTTTCAAGCTTAGAGCTAAAAGTGAGGTCATAGGTCATCTAGTCCATGTGTTGCCACTTTGTTGATGAGAAAACTGAGGCCCAGAGATGTTAGAAGAGTTCATCAAGGTTATATAGTAAAAGTGACAGAGTTAAGATTTGCACCGAGATCCCCTGATTGAAAATCCAGATCTCTTTCCCTTACCGATATGATGGTAATCAGGTTTTATAGAGGATTTTATTATTGTTTTGTTTATTTTGTTGTGTTTTTTTTTGATCAATAACTCTCTCCTTAGCTCCCTCTTGATATTCCATTTGTAGATTGAGGGATCTCTAAAGCTTTGAGAATCAGTCAAATTTTATCCCTGAAACCTTTGGGGATTCTCTTTGTACTGTTCTGGAAATTGGTAAAAGTATTAAAAATCTAAGTGGCTCAGATTTGTGGTAATTCTTCAAGTCAATAGCCCACACTGCCTGTGCTATCTGACATTTCAATAGTTCTATGGCCAATTCACACAGCAATGAGCAAGTACCCCTTCACAGGATATGATCAAGAAAAAGCTGAATCCCAATCACCACCTGTTAGAGATGTGAAAGAGGCAATTTCTGAAGTGGCAAGGAAGTTGGATGACTACCTGAAATGACCTCCTGTCTCCATTCTGGTATGAGTAGTCTATGTCTCTAATATGTAAAGGTAATATTACAGCTAATAATGAATTGCTGGAACACACTACAATAAAACGATAAATGCATTGGTAAGCTGCTATATCTAATGATAAATAACTACAAATTCATCAGGTAAGAGTGCACCCTGGACACTTCTTGAAGAAAAAACTTTCAGTGGCCAAGATAGAACCCCATCAATATTTCTACATTATTTTTCAGAAATTGAGATATAGAAAAGGTAGCTAATTTGTTTTTTTTTAAGTTTACATCATTCATTTCCACAAGATTTTGAGATACAACTATTCTCCCTGTCTTACCACAACCCACCATCCCAAAACAGCATTCCCAATGTATACCCCCTCCCCCAATCTGCTCTCTCCTATATCCTTCCCCATACCCCCTCCAACTTTCCAGTAGGTCAAGATGGATCTCTATACCACAGTGCCGGTATATATTCTTTCCCAGTTGCATGTAAAAATAATAATAATAACTATTATTATTATACATATAGATACACATATGTGTTTTTGTGTAAACATCTGGTTTTAAAACTTTGGGTTCCAGATTCTGTCCCTTCCTCCCTTATCACCCATCCTTACTGGAAAGATAAGCAATTCAATATAGGTTTTACATGTGTAACTAAGCAAAACATTTCCATAGTGGATATATTGTATAAGATTGACTTTATTACCCTCCATTCTATCCCTCCCCCCGTTCGTTCTATTCTCTACTTTGACCCAGTTCCTTTTCAAAAGTGGGTGCTTCCAAATTCCCTCCCCCCCAACTTGCCCTCCCTTCCATCACCCCCCATCTCATCCCTTTCCTCCCTACTCTCCTGTAGGGCAAGATACCCTATTTAGTATATATGTCATTCCCTCCCTAAGCCAAATTCAATGAGAGTAAGGTTGACCCATTCCCTTTTTCCTTCCTGTTCTTTCCCTCCATTGTAACAGTTTTCCCTTGCCTCTTCTGGGATTATTTACCCCATTCTGACTCTCCCCATCTCCTCTTATTATATTCCTCTCTCATCTCTCAATTTCGCCTATCATCTCTTCCCATTTAATTGGTCCTGTGCCCTCTATCTATGTATACCTGTACACATATATACACACACTCACATATGTATTCATATGCCCATATACCTGCCTATATAGACATATATATGTATGTATATCTATCTATCTATCTATCTATCTATCTATCTATCTATCTATCTATGCTTCAAATGCATGCCACTCCTGCCCAGGACCCACCATCGCACTATTCTACTAAGCCCTTATCTACTAGCAACAATATATGTTTCTACCTAGACTTTCCTGACTTTCTTTTCCACTGTGAAAATTTACCACTCATGTACTCTGTGTCTTCAGGGCTCCACTCTCTGTCAGATGGCAGTGAATAGTGATGAGATGGTTATCCTTCAACCATGTGTTAGGTAGTTAATGTAATATATGCTGCTTTGTAATGTCTTAATGCTTTAATGAAGTTAAAAGGTACACTTTCCTTGAGAAAAGTGTGTGCTGCAAGTAATGTGGAAGATTTGGAGGAATATTCTCCATCAAGTACCCTTTTAAGGCCTTTTGGATTATCCACATGAAAAGCCACTTATTTCATCATTATGTGTATTTTCTGTTCAGTTCAATCATCCCCAACTCTTTGCCATTCCATTTGGGGTTTTCTTGGCAAAGATACCAAGTTACTTAAACATTTGTCTCAGTTTTCTCACTTGTAAAATGAACTACAGAAGTAAATGGCAAACCACTCCAGTATCTTTGCCAAAAAAACCCCAAATGGGGTAACACAGAGTTGGAGATGACAAAAACAACCAAAGAACAATAAAAATCTGTTCATCTATCTTTAACAGAGGTGTAAAACTATTGTTAATTGTCCTCAGCTCCAAACATAGTGTTCATAACCCTTAAAAGGCAGTATGAGTAGTGGAAAAGGTACTGGATTTGGAATCAGATCTTTGTCTTTCTCTATCTCTGCCTCTCAGTTTTTGTATGTGTGTATACACATAGAGTCAGCTTTGCTGAGATTACATCACAAGTCAGCAGATGTAAAATTAGCACACACTAATGATAATGATAATAATAGGTTACATACAATTATATAGCACTTTATGATCTGCAGAACATTTTCTTTGCAAAAACTTTGCTGTGCAGTAGGTAGAAGCTCTTTCCCCAGGTGGAGATATCTTCTGACTGCTTCTTGTTGTCATTAAAGATGCTCTTAATGGTCACTTGTTCTGGAACTCTTTGGATATACTAAATAATAAATCCCTTCCCTTTAGGTGTCTCCTTCCTACTGGCTGCAAAGTTTTAAGATGGCTCTCTGACCTCCAGAGAGCAAGAGGGATGGGATGTCCACCCACCTCCCCATCCAGGTGAACATAGCTTATGTCTGAGATGGGCCACCTCTTGTTTGTGATTTCTTTCCTTTGGGATTGGGATGCCTGAAATTTTGAAAAGAAACTGGCATGTTCCTTCTTCCTGAGTACTCAAGCCATGGTATTTCAGTTATCAATACAACTATGGTAGAAACAGTAAATTTGTGGAGAGGAGAAAAGCAGTTAAGAGCGAAGGAACACAAGAGGAAAAAAAGAGATCATTTGTTATTGATCATACCATACACAGTAGAGATGAAATGTAAAATAGCTAATGAGCAATCCTGTGGTCAATACCTGAAGTATGAACAATAGTCTCTAAACTGATTGTAATTATTCTATGATTATTAATTGTTTAACCATTCTGTGTGGGAATACAACTGCCTTTTGTATATATGATGCACACCTTTTTTACTTTCCCCTACTGAGAAGGACCACTTAGATTAGAGCAGGAGGGGAAACCTGCAGCCTCCAGCCCACATATGACACTCTAGGTCCTTGAGCATGGCCCTTTGACTGAATACAAACTTCACAGAACAAATCCCCTTAATAAAATGATTTTTTTCAGTAAAACTCGGACTCAGTCAAAAGGCTGAAGTCAAGGACCCAGAAGGTCATGTGTGGACTCAAGGCCACAAGGTCCCCACCCTTTAGGGTGGATTAGAGCTAAAAATAGAATTATCCCTCAGGAATCTGAAGTGGAGGTAGTATTAAAAGCACTGAAAATATTATTTCCCTATTGAAATCAATAATTGTAGAACAGTGGAGCTAAAACAGTATTAGGAAACAGCCGCACAGTTACATATGACTATTTTCAGAGGTTTTATTTTTTCCCAAGATATTTTATTGTATTTTTTCCTATGTAGTACACAGAATTTTTTTTTTAACTTTTCAACTTGCAAAAGTATGTTCTTTATTTTTTCTCCTGGGTTCACAGATAAAATCTGTCTCAGCTGGCAATTCCCTTATAGTAAAAGATAGGACCAACAGTAAGAAGGTAAAAAGTCATGGTTATATAGGCCTCACTAAGGGAGGGGCTAGAGTCATTAAGTCAGTCATGTAGGCTCAGTTACCAGGAATTCAGGTGTTTAAGCCAATAGTCCAGAAACAAGAGCTGGCATTCTGATAAAAAGTTGAAGTTAGCACTGGAATTCAGAGTACAGAAGAGCTATGGTTTTGTGTCAGTCAGAAGGGTTAAAGTATGAACTCCATTCAAATATTATTATCATTCTAAAAAGGAAAGGCGATTTGCAGTGTGAGAACACTTAGGTGATGCAAGTACTGGGCCTGGAGTCAGGAATATCTGAGTTCATATCTGACCTCAGACACTTACTACTGTGTGATCCTGGGCAAGTTATTAACTCTTTTTGCCGAAGTTTCTTATCTCCAAAATGATCTGGAAAAGAAAAGGGCAAACTATTCCAATACCTTTGTAATTCCAAGAGTTGGATATGACTGAAATAACTAAATAACAAAATTTCTGGTATAAGCATTATGTCTATCTCTAGAATTAAAATTTTCCTGAATCCCAAAGCTCCTCAGGATTATCCTCTTACTCTTTCTCTCTGTAGCCATTGTGTGAACACCAAGCCCTTCTTGTTTGTTTGTTTTTTTTAAGCATTTTTAAGGCTATAACCAGAGGTATGCTAGAACCAGCTCAAACCAGTGCCATAATAGCTGATTGTTAATTTTTTTTTTTGCTTTTTTTTTTTTAGAGGGCAATTGGGGTTAAGTGACTTGCCCAAAATCACACGGCTAGTAAGTGTGTTTAGTGTCTGAGGCCGGATTTGAACTCAGGTCTTCCTGACTCCAGGGCCAGTGCTCTATTCACTGCACCACCTAGCTGCCCCTGATTGTTAAATTTTCAATGTGAGGATTTATGCCTGGGCAACTAATAAATTATATAAATCAGTGCTTTGTTTATCATTTAGATGAGTGTCTAAAATTAAGGATATAAAAGAGAAAATTTTAGCAAACTAGATTAAACATAGAAATGTGATATGCAGCCATTCTTATTTTCTAAAGAGTTGGTTGTTAAATGTTTGCTTGTACACCTCTGGTTATAACTGACACAATTATAAATTTTTTCCAAATGTAACTTTCATTTACACTAATGAGTTACAAAATTGGAAGAAAGATCATTCAAAACAGCTCCCAGAAGCAAAGGGCTGGGTCCTTTCTTTACCTTCTGTTTCATAATGGGAATTTCCTTCTAGAATGAGCAGGAAATTACCATCCACTGTGGGCTATGGATTAACAACAAAATTGGTTTGTAAATAACAGAAAGAAAATAAAGTGCTATTCAATGTCCCCCAGGCATCAATGTCTTTATATCTCCCTTTACAAGTAGATACTTTTGACCCTTAAAATGTTCTTTTTGATGGGCAAACCACAGTCTACCAACGACACAACTGGTGTGATTCCATGGGAATCCTCTGAATTTCTGAAAAGGTGTAGGACAGAGTTTATATGCTCTTTAAACATTTTCCATGATCTATGCAAGGACATACATTTTATCGTACATGATCATAAGGGGAAACTAGTGGTACAGTGGATAGGATACTTTTCTTGAAGTCATGAAGACCTATGTTCTAATCTTGTCTCCAACATTTACTGTGTGACCTTGATTAAGTCATTTAACCACTTATTGTTGCAGTTTCCCCATAAGTAAAATGCATATAACAGCTTCTACCTCCCAGGGTACTTATAAGGATGGTGTCTATCTATATCAATATCAACATTTCTATCCATCTTTATCATCTCTCTACCTATGTATTGAATTATTATGCAAAGTCAGCTACTTTTGCTGAGTCAGTATACTCCTTTTTAAATAATTGCCTTTGGACTTTGAGTACATGGCAGTTGGACTACATGAAATGGCAATGCACATGCTAATTAATCCCATCTCCTCATAATTTTTGTTGTTGTTTAGTTGTTTTCAATTGTGTCTGACTCTTCATGACCCCATTTGCGTTTTCTAGAGTACCTTATCATTTCTTTCTCTAACTAATTTTACAGATGAGGAAACTAAAGCAAACAGGGTAAGGGACTTATCCAGGATCACCCAGCATATGAGGTTGTGATAGTAATGGCAATTAAAGATTCCCCTGTATTGGCTTGGTTTTCAAACTGATTGTGTTAAAGCCCAGAGCTTGTTAATCCCACCTGTGGGATGGGCTTGTTGATGTGAAAAGAAAGTCCTGAACTGGGAGGAGCTGGTGACGTATATTTGGAGAGATAAGAGAGAGGCAGAAGAACTTTTTGGAAGCAGCACCTCGTGGAGGCAGAGAGAGAGACTGATAGAATTGCTAGGGGCCACTTTGAATTGCCCTGGACTTTTGAGTCCTGCCCCCTGAGCTGCCAAGGACTGAGGAGACATGGCTGTTTTGCTGGTACTTTGTCTGTCTGTTTTGATGTTGCTTTGCCAGATTTGCCCACTGGTGAAAGACTGTCCTGTTGAAGAAGTCCTGGAACCTGGCTGTTGGCTAAGAGATCCTGAGACTGTCCTGCAGACAGAGAGTGAATACTGTCCACTGGTGAAGGACAGTGCTGTTGTTGCAGGGGTCTGGGAACCTTTCTGTTGGTTCAGAAGCCCTGAAGAAGGATTTTCTTGTTGTATGTTTACAGAAATCCTGGGAGAGGGTTTTGCTAATGTTTTCAGGGGTTCCAGGACTGTTCTATTTTGATGGCTTGATATACTGCCATAAGTTCAGCATATTGGCTACTTGCACCTATCCCAGTACTTTCCAAAGTCCTTCTAGTGCATGGGTTATAGGCCACTGCTTTCCAATGTCTTTTTTGCCCCAAATATTTTGCTGTCCCATCAGTAAACCATGCGTGTCTCTTTTGTTTCTCAGTTAATACATCATATCCCTCATTCCATTTTACAGTGGACTGTACCAACTACAACAAGAAAATCCTTCTTCAGGGCTTCTGAACCAACAGAAAGGTTCCCAGACCCCTGCAATAACAGCACTGCCCTTCACCAGTGGACAGTATTCACTCTCTGTCTGCAGGACAGTCTCAGGAGCTCTTAGCCAACAGCCAGGTTCCAGGACTTCTTCAACAAAAGGACTGTCTTTCACCAGTGGACAAATCTGGCAAAACAACATCAAAACAGACAGACAAAGTACCAGCAAAACAGCCATGTCTCCTCAGTCCTTGGCAGCTCAGGGGGCAGGTCTCAAAAGTCCAGGGCAATTCAAAGTGGCCCCTAGCAATTCTATCAGTCTCTCTCTCTGCCTCCACAAGGTGCTGCTTCCAAAAAGTTCTTCTGCCTCTCTCTTATCTCTCCAAATCTACGTCACCAGCTCCTCCCAGTTCAGGACTTTCTTTTCACATCAACAAGCCCATCCCACAGGTGGGATTAACAAGCTCTGGGTTTTAACACAATCAGTTTGAAAACCAAGCCAATACAGGGGAATCTTTAATTGCCATTACTATCACAGAGGTCATATTTAAACTCAGGAAGATGAGTCTTCCTGAATCCAGGCCTAAATTCCTATCCACTGAAGCATTGTGTACCAATCAAATTATTTAAGGAAGATCCGAGTCAGAACTAAACATGTCTCATTGAAACATGTATAAACCAGAATTGTCTTTGCCTTATATGGAAATTGTTTACTTCTGTCTATAAAAGGAGCTTGATGTTTCAATTTAGGGTCATTTCTCACCCATCAATATTGACCTGGTATGCTACAATAAACTGCCTTTGTGTCTGTTGCACCAGGTTGAGAGAGGAGTGCAGTCCAGCACAGGCTGCACAAGAACCCAACCGCAGCAAAACCTAAGCAAGCTTAGGGGAATAAGTGGCTGTTTCCAAGACTTCTCAGCCCAAAGACATCAAAGACAACTTAGAAGATCAACAAGAGGCATCTATTGGTCTTGGGTGAGAGAAGAGCATAGTCTAACCAGCCATGCCAACACAGCTTCAGCCCCAGTAAAACAGAAACAGGTCCTGGGAGTGAATGAAAGGGCAGTAGCAGTAGCAACAGCTTCTGGAGCTCTCAGCCCACAGATAGAATATTTAGAAATAACCTATTTAGACTTTCTGGACCCAAGATGGCAGAGTAAGCAGTAAGTTGCTCTCACCTTTCCTTATTGATCTTGAAAAACCCACAAAATACTACCTCAGGAAAAATTCTGGAACAGTGGAACCAAAATAAAATTGGGGGGCATCTAGGTGGTGCAGTCAATAGAGCACTGGCCCTAGAATCAGGAGAACCTGATTTCAAATCTGGTCTCAGACAATTGACACACTTGCCAGGCATGTGACCTAGGACAAGTCACTTAGCTGCGATTGTTCTGCCCTCCCCCTCCAAAAAAGAAAAAAGAAAAAGAAAATTGGAGTGCAGCAATCTTATAGCTCAAGAGGCTAGGGAGACAAACAGGAAAGGTCCTTTTTGTTGTGGTTGAAGGGAAGAAGTACAGGATGGGAGGTGTCCTGCCAAGCCCCAGTTCAGCAAACCAGGGTGAGATCCTGAACCCCAGTGTAGTGAAGCAGGCAAACTCCAAGACCAGGACCCCAGTGTGCCTTGGCACAACCAGAGGAACCAGGAGATGCCAGCATGAAGAAACACCATTGTGGATAGGTATTAACCAGCAGCTGTACCTACTGTACCTAGCTCTAGCACAACTCAGGTGAGGAAGGTCCCTCCAATGGCCAGACCACTCCCAATCCCATCCCCTAACACCACAGAAATGCAGAAGAACTCCACCTGGTCTTGGCACGGAGCAGCTGCCACCACCAGACCTAGGTCATCACCAGGTAGACTACGAGACCCCTACAGCCTTCAGCTACCAACAGCTGAGGCCCTAGCACACAAAGCCAGTAACCAGACCCCTACCCCTAGCATAGGAAGCACGGGACAGTGTCCCCTATGCCCCAGAATAAGAGATCAACTTTAAAAACCAAGAAAAAGTTAAAGTCCAGGATCAAAAAGTAACAAAGTAAAACAATGAAAATAGAGAGTTATTATGGTGATAGGGAAAATTAAAACACAAGTTCTGGAGAGGACAAGATTGTCAATGTATCAACATCCAAAACTTCAAAGGGGTATATGAACTGGTCTCAAACCCAAAAGGCCTTCTTAGAAGAGTTCAAGAAGAATTTTAAAAGTCAAATAAGAGAGCTAGAAGAAAAATTTGGAAAAGAAATGAGATATGCAATAGAGAGTTAATAGCTTGGGAAAGAAAGGACAAAAATTGACTGTAGAAAACAAGTTCTTAAAAAATTCAATTGGCCAAACTGAAGAAAAAAAACTTAAAAAATATGATTGGCCAAATGGAAAAGGAGTTACAAAAACTAACTGAAGAAAGCAATCCATTAGAAATGGGCAAGCAGAAGCTAATGATTCTATGAGACATCAAGAATCAGTTAAACAAAACCAAAAGAATGAAAAAATCAAAGAAAAAGTAAAATACCTCATTGGAAAAACAAATGACTTGGAAAATAGATATAGAAGATATACTTCAACAATTTTTGGTCTGCCTGAAAGCCATGATCAAAAAAGAGCCTGGACAGCAGAGGAAATCATCAAGGAAAACTGCCCTGAGTTCCTAGAACCAGAGGGAAAAAATTGTCATCAAAAGAATCCACCTATCACCTCCTCAAAGAGATCCCAAATTGAAAATTCCAAGGAATATCGGAGCCAAAATCCATAATTATCAGGTAAAGGAGAAAAATACTGCAGGCAGCCAGAAAGAAACAATATAAATATTGTGGAACCACAGTCAGGATTGCGCAGGACCTTGCAGCTTCTACATTAAAAAATTAGAGGACATGGAATACAATATTCCATAAGGCAAAGGAGCTTAGATTACAACCAAGGATCAACTACCCAGCAATACTGAGCATAATCTTTCAGGGGAGGAGATAGACATTTGTTGAAATAGAGAACTTCCAGACTTTCCTGATGAAAAGACTCTCAGAGCCCAATAGAAAATTTGATATTCAAATACAAGACTAAAGAGAGACATAACAAGTTAAACAGGAAAGAACAAAAAAAAACCCCTATAATCCTACAATATGTCATTTACAAGAAACATATTTGAAGCAGAGGTACACAGTAAAGGTAAAAGACTGCAGTAGAATATATTATGCTTCAGCTGAAAAAAAAAGCAGGGGTAGCAATCCTAATTTCAGACAAAGCAAAGGAAAAAATGATCTAATTAAAAAAGATAAGGAAGGAAACTAAATCTTGCACCATGGACAATGAAGAATATCATTACTAAACATAAAGGCTCCAAGTGGCATAGCATCCAAATTCTTAGTGGAGAATCTAAGGGAGTTACAGGAAGAAATAGACAGCAAAACTATGCTAGTGGGGCACCTCAACTTCTCTGTCTCTCAACTAGATTAATCTAACTACCAAATATACAAGAAAGAAATTAAGGAGGTGAACAGAATTTTAGGAAAGTTAGATATGGTAGACGTCTGGAGAAAACTGAATTGGGATACAAAAGAATATACTTTTTTTCTCAGTGGTACATGGCACCTACACAAAAAGTGACCATGTACCAGGGCATAAAGACCTCACAATCCAATGCAGAAAGGTAGAAATCTTAAATGCATTTTTTTCAGATCATGATGCAATAAAAATTACATATAATAAAAAGCCATGGAAAGATAGACTAAAAATTAATTGGAAACTAAATAATTTAATCCTATAGAATGAGTAGGTCAAACAACAAACCATAGAAACAACCATTAACTTCCTCCAAAGTAATGACAAAAATGAGACAACATACCAACTCTTATGGGATGCAGTGAAATAATTTCTTAGGGGAAATTTTCTATTTCTCAAGGCTTAAATGAATAAAATAGAGGAAAAGGAGATCAATGAATTGGGCATGCAAATAAAAAAGCTAGAAAAAGAACAAATTAAAATTCCCCAGTTAAATACCAAATTAGAAATTCTGAAAAACAAATGAGAGATTAATAAAATTGAAATTAAGAAAAGTATTGAATTAATAAATAAAACTAAGAACTGGTTTTATGAAAAGAAATGCAATAAAATAGGTAAAACTTCAGTTAATTTGATTAAAAAAAGAAAGAAGAAAATCAAACTACCAGTATCAAAAATGGAAACCCTGAATTCACCAGCAACAAAGAGAAAATTAAAACAAATAATCAGGAACTATTTTGCCCAACTGTATGCCAATAAATTTAACAATGTTAATGAAATGGATAAATATTTAGAAAAATATAAATTGCCCAGATTAACAGAAGAGGAAATTTCATCCTATTTCAGAAAAAGAAATTGAACAAACCATCACTGAATTCCCTAGGAAAAACTCTCTAGGGCCAGATCAATTTACAAATGAATTCTATCAATCTTTTAGACAATTATTTCCAAAAATATATAGACTATTTGGGAAAAGAGTCTAAGAAGTCCTACCAAATTCCTTTTATGATACAAATTTAGTACTGAAATCTAAACCAAGAAGAACTAAAACAGAGAGAAAATTAGAGACAAATTTCCCTAATGAATAAAGATGCAAAAATTTTAACTAAATGCCCTTTGTATTATTCCCTGAATTTGCCTTGCTAATCAGAGCTATACATAAATGAAGATTTCTTTCCACATATGTGTATGCTATCTATCTATCTATCTATCTATCTATCTATCTATCTATCTATTTCTCTAATCACTCTGAAAGCTATATTACACTACATAATTATCATTAAAATTATATTGCACTGGACAGAACTGCAGAAAGAATGATTAACGAACTTCTCTCTGTCCTGTAAGACACAGGGAATTCTCTGGTGAAACGAGAATGAAGCTCACTCTGCATGCTCTAAGAGTTTTCCTCCCACATCCAGGACTCAAGTTGTCAGTTAGATTACATGGGAATAACTTCCATGACAAGCCTAGAATCTGTTTTTGAAACACCACTGATATTAGAAATGGACTATGAAGGATACCCTGTGGAGAAGATGAGGATCAGTTTTCTACTGAAGAAAAACAAACAAGCAAACAAAAAACCTCAGTGTTATATCAAATTATATTTGTCAAATATCAAATATCAAATTCCTCTTCTAATGTTGTATCAGAGTGAAGGTGACCCTGGGTTTTTGAAGTTTTATGCTACTAAAACAAATACCCTTCCAGATCCCCGTTTTCCCCCCAACCCAATTCAATTCATTTTAATTTCAGCACACATCAATTAAGTACCTATCATTTGACAACCACTCTAAAAAGTGGTAGGGATGTAAATAAGAAAAAGAAATGTAGTTCCTGTCCTCAAGGAGATAATAATCTAAATTCAGAAGATAATGCACAAAAGTCAGGTGAAAATGGGGAAAGGGAGACCAGGGAGTATGATGTTCCATAAAGTTGCAACCAAGCAGAGCTGCTGACAAAACAGTGGAAAGTTTCCACTAAGCTGGAAAGGTTTAAATATAGGACCAATGTCAAACTGTTGGTCATCTGAAGACCAACTTAGTCAAATTTGGAGAGGTTTGTCACCAAAAGTTTGGTCACGATGTGATGGTCCATTGTTTCTTTTTTCTGTTCTTTGGTGGTAGTGGTGGTGGTGTTTTTATTTTGCCACAGTGACTTAGGAAAGTATCTTTTAAGGAAAGCATTAAGGAATTACTCTCTGTTGAAAGAGTATCACATGCCCATAGATTAAGAGCTGTAAGGGGTCTTAAATGACCTATATTTTTAAAATTGCAGATGAAGTATGAAAGCAAGAGAAAAAAGGAGAAACTGTGGTTTGTGAATTTGCAATGCAGTCTGGGGGAGTAAAGTGAGCACAGACAAAACAATTAGCAATGCATAAAGTGTTGAACTATTTGATGGAGAATAGAAATGTCAATTATTATATCATTTATAATATACATGTCATAAATATCATGTAAATGTCATATAATGTGAATGTTATTTATAAATTTCTTTGAGGCACACAAGTTGTGGAACACTGGGCTCCAGGACCAAATATTAAGTCCTCTGTTTTGCATTCAAAGCCCTTCATAATCTGCACCCTCCCCACACATACCTTTCTAGGATCTTTACCCCTTACAACTCCCTACCCAACCTTTACCCTAATATAGTCTGTGATCCAGTAGTAATGATTTGCTTGCTGTTTGTTTTTTTTTAACAAAATACTCCATCTTCTGATTCAGGACATTTTCAGTGGAATCCTTCTCTCCTCATCTTACCCTCCTGGTTTCCCTGACTTCCTTTAAATCTCATCTAAAACTCTAGCAAACAATAATGTGGTCAGCCCTTTGGAATTGTCTTTTCTTCAGGAGGGTTTGAAGGCTTGTTAATTCAGCTCAAGAAAGAACCTGTGTGGAGGACCTTATCTTGCCAAGTGAACTTCAGAATTTTCCTAAGACAATTCAAATGGAAGTGATTCAGTTTTCTGGCAGGGTGCTAGAAGACTGTTCAAGTTTCACAGGCACACAACAGTGAGGTCAGCACAATGGCTGTGTAGACCTTCAGCTTGGTAGACAAAGGAATGCAGTCCATCTTCACAGGGCCTTGGATTTGAACAGATGTCATTCTGTCATTTTTGAGATGACACCTCAGTACTGTTTTTCTCACCTTTTTATTTACTCTGAGGGCTCCTCCATTTCTTCTAAGGGATTCTAGCCCACAGTAGTATATGTAGTGATCATCTGAATTAAATTTACTCATTCCCATCTATTGAAGTTCACTGACACCCCAGATGTTGATATTTAATATGATCATCTCCTGTTCAACCACCTCCAGCTTACCTTGATTCAGATATCTTACATTCCAGGTTCCTATGCAATATTGATTTTATTGCTTTGAACTTTCCTTTCATCACCACACATCTCTGAAACTGAGCTTCCTTTTGGCTTGGCCCAACTACTTCATTCTTTCTGGAGTTACTTAATTGTTCGCTGTTCTTCCCTAGAAACATACTGGATACCTTTTGACCTGAAGGGGTTATTTTCTGGTGTCATATCTTTTAACTGTTATACTGTTGGTAAGGTTTTCTTGGCAAAGATACTGGAATGGTCTGACATTTCCTTTTCTAGAGGATAATCTTTCATCAGAACTCTCCATGATGATGTGTCCATCTTGGGTAACCTTGCGCAGCATAACACAGTTTCATTAAGCTATGCAAGCCCTTCCACCACACTGGAGGGCACCCATCCTCTACCTTTTTCTTTCATTCTCTGTCCCTTTAAGAAGACAGAAAACAAAGGGAATGGCAGTTTTCTCATGAATTTCATCTTTCCATCTCTCTCTTTTTGGGGAGTAGAGGAAAGACAGGACAATAAGGGCCTAGACCTGTGATTGTATCAGTTTAGGGAACTCCCTAATATGTCAACTGCCTCCCCTATGCAGATGAAAACTCTTCTGTATTTAATGATCTTTAGAATTTGCCAGGAACTTTATAAGGACTGACTAGCCCAGAATCATATAACCAGTATTCATTTAGAGACCTGACTTAAACCTAGATTTTCCCAACTTCAAAGTCTTCTTGTTGGTCACAGTCATGCACAGGATACCAGTTGTCTTTGTCCCAGCATTTACCATTTGAGGGATGAAATCACCATCAAGGGAAATCATACATTTCTTAACTGTTTTGCTTTTGGTACATCATCAGCAGATATTGGCACAGTGTAGTGCAATGGGAAAAGTCTGAGATTTGGAGTTAGAAGACCTATGATTGAATCTTGACTCTTTCAATCCTATGTAAATTTTGGAAAGACATTTAGACTTCTGTGCCTCATTTCTCCACCTATAAAAATAAAATTAGACTAGATAATTTCAAAGATCCTTTTCAGCTCTAAATCTATGAAAATAATATAATAATAAAATAATGAAAATCTATAAAAAGTCGAAGACTACTATCACTAGCACATTGTGCTTTATGTCAAGTTTGTCTTCCCCTTTCCAAACTATTGATGCCTTTCTCTTTCTATCCTAGTAGGTGTAAGGGTTATGGGATTTAAAGATCTTCCATGCCCCGTTGGACTTG
>NW_027187316.1:1331076-1358959 GCF_028583685.1 Petaurus breviceps papuanus
ATATTTGTAATCTCTATAGGCATTGTGAATATGGCATTGCTGATACAGTAGGTTATATTATATCTTTGCAATAATATCACTTCTGTTTCTTTCTTTGATGATTCTCACCCAGATTCTCTATGTCATTGATTATTCATGTGAATATGTATTATTAGTATACAATGAGGTATTCTTTTAAAAATTCTTCTTCTTTTAAATAAGATATATACCCCTCATGGCAAATTTCATTTATAAGTTCTATCTTTCAACATCACAGTAATACATATGAGGCCAAATTTGTTTGCTTGAAATATAATTTCTAGTTCATCTTGTTTATTACTTACTAATTGTACATAAATCTCTCTCTTCTATTCTTCTTGCTATTTTGTACCAGATATACTCTGAAAAACTAGGCTTACTAGACATATCTATAATTTTTTTTTTCTTTTTCCCTCCTCTTTCAGCTTAAAGCCATCATCTCTGGGTTAATAAGATGATTGAAAGCAAAAATGCTTTTACTGGCCCTTTGAAGATGGACTGCATTCCTTATCTATCAGTCTTATGTTTTAAGTTATGATCCAGAATGCCAATGATCAGACAACAATTTCATAGCAAAATAATTTTGTTTCCTTCTGAATCCCCTCCTTTCAATTGGTAATAATGATGTAAATACCACCTGTGTCCATAAAGTTTTCAGTTGCTTTTTTTTTTCCCTAAGACTTCATAATTCTTAGAAATGCTTTCTAGGGTCCTTAATTATCTATCTATCTATCTACCTATCTATCTATCATCTATCCATCCATCCATCCATCCATCCATCCATCCATCCATCCATCCAACTGTCTATCTATCTATCTATCTATCTATCTGTCTGTCTGTCTGTCTGTCTGTCTGTCTGTCTGTCTATCTATCTATCCATCTATGCACACACACACACACTTATTTTTCCCCTTAGACAATTCATCAGGTCAGTTTTACTCAGCAAATTTGACAGTTCTCAAAGTTTCTCTGACATATCCAGATTACATAGCCTGCACAGACAGCAGACCACTCTGTGTGTGCTTATTTGTGTATGTGTACATGTATCTTTCACTAAAATATTATTCAAATCTCTCATCATGATGTGAAGGTGACTTTGGGCTCTTAAAGGCTGTGCTAATGAAATGTAAACTTTGGAAGATCCTATCCAAGCTGGATAGGCTTCAAGTACAAAGCTAGCAAAGTTCAGAGGATCTATTCACAAGGTTGACCACAATGTGATTGATGTGTTGGCCTCAGCAATGCTGAAGAACTATTTATTTTTAGAGAGGTTGCAATCTGCATTAATGGTGAGAGTACTCTCACCCATGAAATAATAAATCTTTGGGGTATTTAAGAACATTTGTTAATGTGTATATTTACATATCATCTATATGTATAGAGAGAGTTAACCTTAACTGACATTCCTTTCATGAGGGAAAGCCAGCTGTATCAATATTTACATATGAGCTAATTATGTTTTCTTTGAGACAATAGAAGTAGTCATATCTATCATGTAAATATTGATACATGGTATACAAAATACTTTATATTATAATTTCCAGGGTCATTTCATTTAGGAAGAAAATAACATATGGGTAAGGCTGTGAATGTACACACATGGGCATATATTACACTCATATATGAATATATATAAATATATACACATATACTTAAAAATAATTAAATATCTGTAGAGGCACAGTTCAGCACAAATAATAGAAAATTGACTTTGAAGTCAGGTACAATCTCTGCCATATATTGTCTATATGATCATGGGTCAGTCATTAAAACTCTCAGTACCCCCAGAGAATTCTCCATAATTATGAATTACAGATGGGTTTCCAAACTTTTTTGGAGGAGGGAAGTTATCCACTGGAAGATCCTTTTACTGATCAAGTCATTGCTCTGGGCAAAAGCAAATAAATACCTATATGATAGTGTAGAGCATAAAGGAGCGAGACAGAAGATCCCCAAGAATAAATTTGGAAGTGGATTTTATTACCGCAGGACTGCCAGGGTCACATACCCAGATCAGACAGTGAGTTGGCATGGACAATGTGCCGGTTTTTAAAGAGATTACAATAGTCAGGTTACATAAGCTGAAACTACAATCAGTGATTGGTCAGTGTATATTTGAATTTTCCTACCCCCACGAAGTT
Organism: Petaurus breviceps papuanus; assembly: GCF_028583685.1. Lineage (NCBI taxonomy): Eukaryota > Metazoa > Chordata > Mammalia > Diprotodontia > Petauridae > Petaurus > Petaurus breviceps. The sequence goes on from NW_027187316.1 coordinate 1,333,236, forward strand.
TTTCCCTAGGCTGAGGTCCAGGGAACCTAGAATGGGAGGAGATGGGGAATATCTGGTAGGTGGGTGGGGTGGGCAGGGCAGGGGATGGGGAAGAATGGAGCAAGGATTTTATCCTAGGCTGAAATTCCTGCTAACTGATCAATTAGGGGAGGGAAGGGTAGAGTTGTGCTGGAATTCTTGCTCATGGATCAATTAGGGGAAGGGAAGGGTGGAGTTGTGCTCAACATTCCCTACTTTTCTTTGTAGGTATTTCAAACCTTTGACATGGCTGGAGCCACATCAACCAGGTTATCCAATTCTGTTCCTAAAGGATGGTAACAGGGGTAGCTGACAATTAACATTTTAATGGAGTTGACAAGGGACTTGACAAATTGTAGAAAGTGATTAATGAGACAGGTTCCTACAATCAGGGCTATGGTCAGGAGGAGGAGAGGACCCAACCAGGCTAATACCAATGTAGTGAGCCAGGGGGATGTCCTGAACAGGGACTGATACCAATTCTCAGACTTTTCCAACTCCCTTTGTCTATCAGCAATATTCTGGCATACCAACTTCAGACTCTCCTGAACCACTCCAGAATTGTTTGCATGGAAGCAACAAGCCTCACCAAGGGCTGCACTCAGGCCACCCTGTTTAAGAAAAAGAAGGTCAAGGCCTCTGCGGTTCTGGAGAACCACCTCTGCCAGAGAGTCCACCTGTCTTTCCAGGGCTGAGATGGACAGCTCTATGTGGGAGAGGTTGATATTTACCTGTGTACTTAAGGCCTGATAGTTGGCCTCCCCCTTAATCAAGGCTGCCATCCCGGTCGCTGCAGAACCCACAAGGCCCAAGCCCACTGAGATGGGAATAAGGAGTGGTACTGCCCACCTTCAGTGGTGGCTCAGTTGCTCTTCTGGTGAAAAGTAATGCCAACCTTGTTCACCTGGGAGAAGGGTGACCTGGGGAATTATGGCCACTAGGATACACAGGGGGCCCTCAGTGTGCTGTTGTTTCCTGAGGAACACTGTAGCAGAGACGCACTGGGCAAGGCCATCGTGGCATGCCCATCAGGCTCCTAGAGGGGCGGGAAATTAGTCTGAGCTAGAGGACTGAACCTTGTGGGTTTGTCCACAAATTGAGCTATACTGAGAGCTGGATAAAGGAGTGCTGGATGATAGGAGGCAGATACCTGTTCCCTGTACATTTCCGAGGATGAGCCTTGGGTGGTCCCACTCACAATTCTCTGTGTTGGAAGTAGGGGTGACTGAGGCATTTAGTGCCACCCCTACATAGTAAGGAGGCTAGGGTTCAACACAGATCCAGCAATCTTTTCCCAACTTGTGGTTAGAGCTGTTAAGTGTTTTATGAACAGCTGACAGAAGAGTAAGTAAGGGGACCTGATAATTGTGAGATTCCTGAATCTTTGAAGATGGGGGGGGGGGGCGTATGACCTGACCAGGGCCCATCTGGTGACAACTGGTATTGTGATTTGGACACCAAGATTTCCTACTGGGGCAAGGATAGCCAAGTCCCTTATGGGACCAGTGAGTGGGGTGATGATCAGGTCACAGGAGGCTTCTTGGTTACAGTCAGTACTTCGGTCTTTCCCATCTGCCCTTCCTCTTCCTCCTCCTCAGGGACTTTGATTCCCAGGAACCAAGAGACCAGGACTCCCCAGGCAGAGTCAGAGGGGTTTTGAAAGGTGAGATCGTGCATGGGTTTCCAGGGGTCAGACATGATTGAATGGATTTGGAACAATGGGTCCGACCCCCACTACAGCCTGCTCTGTAGCACAGAGAGGCACCGGGCTAGAAGAGGGGAGGTGGTAAGCTGTGACACAAGCACAGGCCCATGGGCATCCTGTATCTGAACAGAGCAGGTAGCCTTCATCTGCTGGTGGGCCCCCAAAAAGTCCAATTCAGGGGAAAAGGGAGTTGAGGGGGAGCCGTATGTGTTCTGGGTTCTAAAAAGTCCAGGATTGTCCATTTCCTGTGGTTACCACCCAGGTATAGCTTGGTCTGGGAGCATGGGAATTGTGGAGGACTGAGCAAGGAGGTAAAAGGAAGATCAGGAAGAGGATCGGATAAGTCTCAGCTTTAGGGGGTCCTCATGTACTTCTGCTTTCCATTCTGAGGTGACAGCAGGCTTCACTCTGCTTTAATGGAGACAGGTGGGGATAGAGTTCACTCTGACAACAGTGAGTGTAGTGAGGATCACGATATGTGGCCCCTTCCACCTCAGCTCAAGACCCGTAGTAGTGAATTTCCTTACCAGCACAGAATCTCCAGGTTGAAACGGGTGTGATGAGGCAGAGCTTGGGACCGGGAGGGTGGTGCCGACCGAGGGGAGGAGTTTTTTCTGAGTCGCCTGCAGACCCTGTAGGAACTTGATGAAGGCAGAGTTAGTGATTTCAACATTTAGGTCTTCCCAGATTAGAGGAAGAATGGGTGGTGGTCTTCCAAACATAATTTCAAATGGTGTCAGTCCTAATTTATCTGGAGTGCATCTGCTTCTGAGCAGGGCCAGTGGTAGAAGGGTGACCGAGGATTCCTGGGTTTCCAGGACAAGCTTGGTGAGAAATTCCTTCAGAGTCCTGTTTGTCCTTTCACTCTGCCCGGACCTCTGAGGCTGATATGCATAGTGTAATTTCCAAGTAATCCCTAAAGCTTTTGCTATTGCTTGTGATATTTTGGCTACAAATGCTGGTTCATTATCTGACCCAATTCTCATGGGGAGGCCAAACCAAGGGAGAATTTCATTGAGAAGTTTTTTTGCTACTATTAGGTCTGTTTCATTTTTCACAGGGAATGCGTCTACCCACCCAGAGAATGTATCCACCAATACCAGGAGATATCTGTAGCCCTGCACATGTGGTTTTATCTCAGTGAAATCGACCTCCCAGTGTTCCCCTGGCTGTAATCCTCTTGCTCTGACCCCCACTGCTCCTATTTTTTTTTCTTTGTTTCTCATTTACCTGTGCACATGTCTTACAGCGCCTCACAATCCTAGACAGGTGCTCATTTAGATCTCCCAGCGACTCACAATGCTAGACAGGTACAGGTGCTCATTTAGATGGGGAATATAGTACCTTGCCTCTCAAGGAGACCGAGTTTTCTTTCCCCTAGGTGAGTAATCTGATGTAAAAGTCTTATCCATTCCCTCCCCAGAGCCTCAAGGACTAGGAGGCAGGCTCCTGGGAGGAGGCGCCAACCAGATTCCTCCTTTTTCCCTTTTGATTGATGGGCAAAGGAATCTTCCGTTTTAGAATAGGAGGGAAAAATGGGTACAGTGGGAGCTTCCATAAGGGAACAGACAGTTGGGGAAAGGAAAGACACAGCGTCTTGGCGGGCAGCCAGACCGGCCGCCCGTTCCAGACAGCCTCTGGGGTGTCACCCACTTGACGGGCAGGACAATGAATGATAGTAACGCGGGAGGGGAGCCAGACAGAGTCAAGAAGAATTAGGATTTCAGCCTGGTTCTTTATAGCCTTGCCGGCTGCTGTCAGGAGACCAAGTTCACGGAAGATAAAAGTATGGACGTGAGCTGTGGCAAAGGCATACCCGGCTATCAGTGTAAATGTTAGCTGACTTTCCCTCCGAGAGGTGGAGGGCCTGGGTTAGAGTGATGAGCTCAGGGGTGTTGGGCAGAGGACCCAGGAGGGAGGGGGGATGAACATAGGACCAAGAGAGCTGGGGAGGACACTACGGCTGCACCAGCCCCGCGTATCCCTTCATACACGAAACCGCTGCGATCAGTGAAGAGGACTAGGTCAGGGTTCTGCAGGGGTGTGTCAGTGAGATCGGGCCTTATAGCCTGGACCTGATCAATGACCTGATGGCAATCATGGACAGCGAGGGAGGGTGGACTAGGTTCAGGGTCAGGGAGTAAAGTGGCACGGTTAAATACAGAGGTTTTTTTTTAAAAATGTCAGATGGGGCTGATCTAGGAAGAGAGCCTGGTATTGGGTGAGTTGGGAGTTAGAGAGCCAGCGAGTAGGATCACTATGGAGGAGAGTCTCCACAGAATGAGGGGCAGAGATCGAAACAGGCTGACCCAAGGAAAGCTCATCAGCTTCCTTAACTAGAAGGGCCGTTGCAGCAATGGCCCGGAGGCAAGGTGGCCAACCTGCAGCCACTGAATCTAGACATTTGGAAAGATAGGCGACAGGGCGGCGCCAGGGGCCCAGGGATTGGGCAAGGACTCCTTTAGCCACTCCATTAGATTCAGGAACAAAAAGATGGAAGGGCTTGGAAATATCAGGTAGGGCTAAGGCAGGTGCTGAGGCCAAGGCGGCCTTAAGGGTATCGAAAGCCTTTTGCTCTGGACTGGACCAAGAAAGGGGTCCAGCTCCGGCAATGGCAGAATAAAGAGGTTTCGCAATCTCTGCAAAACCCAAAATCCAGAGCCGGCAGTAACCTACTGTACCCAGAAATTCTCCTACCTGTTTTATAGTCTTTGGGGTTGGTAAATCTAGAATGTTTTGGATTCGGGAAGGGGAAAGGAATCAAGTGCCCCCTGAGAGAATGTAACCAAGATAGGTGATTCGAGATAAACAGATTTGGGCTTTCTTAGAAGAAACTCGGTAACCCAAAGAGTGCAAGATAGAAAGAAGGTCGGAGGTGGCAGATAAACAAGCACTTTCAGTAGGTGCCACAAGGAGGAGGTCATCAACATACTGAATTAGAGAGCAAGAGAGATGGGATTTGCAGAAAGACATAAGGTCCTTATGGAGGGCCTCATCGAAGAGGGTAGGGGAGTTTTTGAAACACTGGGGCAAACTTGTCCAGGTTAACTGGCTGAAATGCCCACCCTCAGGGTCTATCCAAGTGAAAGCAAAAAGGGGTTGACTAGTGGGGGACAGCGGAATAGTGAAGAAAGCATCTTTGATATTCAAGACAATGTAGACACAATGTGAAGGGAGAAGGAGGCTAAGGAGAGTATAGGACTTTGGAACAGTTGTGTGAATAGTCTCTACCCAGTTGTTTACCTCTTGCAGATCTTGAACGGAACTAAAGTCAGAGGTGCCAGGTTTTGGGATGGGTAAAAGAGGAGAGTTCCATGTGGATTGTCAGGGTACTAGAATTCCTGCCTCCTGCAGCCAGTAAATGTGAACCACAAAGCCTCAATGGACCTTGGAGGACATGGGATATTGGTGGACAGAGACAGAGGAGGTAGTAGCAAGGAGCTGCATGACCACAGGAAGATGATGAGAGGCTAGGCCAGGGGGATTGGTCTCTGTCCACACCCCAGGGTGTGATTCAAGGAGGCTTGCTAATAAAGGGTATGTGTTAGAAGGAGGGGCAATTTCATTTTGCAGAAACTCAGAAGCTAGGGGCATGGTGACCAAGAGAGAAGCTGGGGAGTGGGAGGTTGTGGAGAAATTGCTAGGAAGGCAGAGGGGACTGGACCAAAGGAAATAGTAGCTTGAGGCTTTTGTAACAGGTCTTGGCCTAGGAGAGGGTAAGGGCAATCAGGCATAACCAGGAAGGAGTGGGTTACAGTGCCTTTTCCCAAATCCACTACCCTATCTGAGGTCCATGGGCCGGATAAGGTCTCTCCAGTGGCCCCTGGACAGGGGAGGTCTTGGAAGTGAGGGGGCCAAGGGGTTGAATATTGACAGGGTGCCCCCCAATTTTTAAACCAATCCGGGGTTCACGTGGGTCTAGTGAGAAAATCCCCTGGTCCTGTCAATCAGTGAGTTCTAGAACCTCTGGAGTGGGGCAAGGTTGCTCCAGAGGTTTTTTTCTGAGGCATTCATTTTTCCAATGGCCTAACTCTTTAAAGTAGGTGCATTGGTCCCTCGTGAGAGGGGAGTGGGTACTACATGGTGTAGCACCCACTCGGGTACCCCATTTGGGAGTCTGATGTGTAGCCACAAGTACCCGGGAGGGGCTGTCCCTGTTGTCATAAACCTTTTGGGCAATTTCTACCCTATATTCTACAATATATTGGGATATAACCATGCCCTCAAAACCCTCCTGTTTCTGGAGTTGCCTTTTAATGTCAGGCTGGACTGGGAAACAAAAGCAATATTTAGGGCTTGGGTATTTTCGGGGGCCTCGGGGTTAAAATACTATAAGTTCTGTAAGCCTCATAGAGGCGCTACAGGAAAGGTCCAAGGGATTCCTGGGGCCTTTGTTTGACCTCAGAAACCTTAGTCAGGTTAGTTGGTTTTTGAGCTGCTGTTTTTAGGCCCTGGAGGAGGTATCGATGGTAGGTGTCTAATGCCTCTCGGCCCCTAGAAGTGTTAGGGTCCCAGACAGGCCAGGAAGAGGGACATACTCTCTCGACCTCTTGTTGCCATTCCTCCAATGACCCACCCTCAGGGCTGAGCACAGCTTTTCTGTCTGCCTGTTTAATTCTATCTAGCTCTTCAGTGGTGAATAGAGTGGTTAAAAGCTGTTGACAATCCTCCCACATGGGATGATGGATTGGAAGACAGACTCAAGGAGGTCAATAAGAGCCTGAGGTTTTTCTGATAAAGGGAGATTTTGAGTTTTCCAATTGTAAATATATGAAGTGGAGAAGGGAACATATACTAGGAAGGGGACTCCCTCTGGGTTAAAGGATTCCCTCAGGGGAAGGATGGCTGAAGTAGAAAAGGGTTCTTCTGGGGGCTGATAGTTTGCCCCAGTCCGGGTGTGTGGGGGGGGGGAGCAAAAGGGGACTTGGGGAGGTTGGAAGGCCCAAGGAGTCAGGAGAAAAGGTGGAGGGAGGGAATCGAGGGTTGCGAGGGGGTGGGAAATTTTGCTCCTCCCTATGCTCCTGTAGGGATTTTGCTGGAGGTTTTGTCTTAGGAGTATCGGAGAGCAGGTGGGCCACAAGGATTCAGATGCCTCTTTGGAAAGAACAGTTCCTAAGCCAGAGAGGGGGATGAGTGACGAGGTCTAGCCAGACATCAGTATAAGGAAACTGATCTGGATGTCCTGGATTCCCTGTGACCACCCGCCACACTGATTGGATAATTTGCTTGTTGAAACTTCCCTGAGGGGGCCAGCCCACTCATTCATGCAATAAGAGTGAGTTTCCTCTTCTTCAAGGGGACCCCATAATCTGCCCCGTCCTGATAGGCTACTCTAAAATGGCTTAGTATGCAACCCAGGGGAGATTTTGATTTACTGGCTGAACCTCCCATGTTCTAGGACAAAAAGACAGATAAACAGTATAGTCTTATAAACAAATATATCTTCCCAGGGGAAATCAAAAAAGCTTCCTTGGAGGTGCTCGTCTGATAGCCACTCGAATTACCTATTTTGCAGAATGAAAATGGGGAGGCTTTAAGCAAATGAGTTCAAGACAAAACTTTACAAACACAGGACACATATAGACAAACAATAGTCCCTACCTGCTTGTTCACCTCCCCCAGATTCAGAACAGGAAGCAAATGAGTTCAAGCAAACATAGGACACATACAGATAAACATAGTCCCTACTCGCTTGTTCACCTACCACACTTTCTGAACAGGAAGCAAATGAGTTCAAGCGAATGTAGGACACTTACAGACAAACAATAGTCCCTACCTGCTTGTTCACCTCCCGCAGATTCTGAACAGGAAGCAAATGAGTTCAAGCGAACATAGGACTCATAAAAGCAGACAAACAAACATTAACCAGACCACTGACAGGCAAGAGCCCTGATGTCTTAAGCTTTGCCCAGGGAGGAGATGTTACAAAATGGCTATATCTAGCCCTCCCCCCTCCAGGAAACAGAACAGAATTTTAAACAGAACAGAATTTTACTCACCCCCAAACTGGAGGTTCTGGATCCATGAGAAGGCCAAATGAGGAGCAAATCGAAGTCAGGAGGCAGGTGCGATCTTTCCCTCCTCAAGACCTGGGGCCCTGGAACGTCCTCAGGGGCTAGCTCTCCTAGGGATCAGGGTGAGCAGATGCTTACCTCCTGAGTCTGAGAGCTCTTCTTATTCAGGGATCTTTGTGGTGCCATGGAACACTGCAGATCTTGCTGAGGCCTCCAATTATGCAGAGCATAAAGGAGCAAGACAGAAGATCCCTGAGAATAAATTTCGAAGCGGATTTTATTACTGCAGGGCTGCCGGGGTCACATACCCATATCAGACAGTAAGTTGGCTTGGACAATGTGCCGGTTTTTAAAGAGATTACAATAGTCAGGTTATGTAAGCTGAAACTACAATCAGTGATTGGTCAGTGTATATTTGAATTTTCCACTGCCCACAAAGTTTTTCCCTAGGCTGAAGGACAGGGAACCTAGAATGGGAGGAGATGGGGAATATCTGGTAGGTGGGTGGGGTGGGCAGGGGACAGGGAAGAATGGAGTAGGGATTTTATCCTAGGCTGAAATTCCTGTTCAGGGATCAATTAGGGGAAGGGAAGGGTGGAACTGTGCTCAACAATAGTCCCTCTCATGTAGTTAGATATCTCTATCTATCTGTCTATATCTATACACACATATACATATGCATATCACTACTTTCCCTAGATGACTCTGATAATTTCATAATGCTTACATTTGAATATCTAATACCTTATTATGTAAAAAAATATATTGTCTGTGAATACGTAAACAAATGGAGATACAAATATTTGCATATCTGTAACATACACAATATGATTTTTGTATGAGCTTGTGCATGCATGTGTCTTGCAAATGTATGTCCTTATACAGTTTATATCACTAGATCTCTGGCTTCATTGGTATAGAGAACTTTTGTATGAGTATATTCCCCCCACCGAGGTAGGTCAAGAACATCTCTGTATGATAATATGGTCTTGGAGAGTTGCTAAGAGGACTAAGAGGTTAAATGATTTGCCCAGGGTCACATAACATATGTATGTATGTGTGTATCTATATGTATGTGTGTATACAAAATTATATACATAACAAACACACACATATACACAACACATATATACATGCATATACATATACATAGAATGAAGTTTCCTTCAGCACAAGGATTTTTTTTTTTCATTTTTACCTCTAAATTCCAATCACTTAGCTCAATGTTGTGCATATAGCAGGTCATAATGTTTAGGATAATGCATTTAGAGTCATGGAAATCTAAGTTCAAATCTTGCCTCTGGGATTTATTTGATTCTGGACAAGTCTCTTAACCTTTCTGTGCCTTAGTGTCTTTATTTGTAAAATGTGAATGTTAGAATCATTCTATTTCCCGTCAAGCTCTAAATCTATGATCTTATGATTTCATTACATTTCTTGACTGAAATATATGTATTGTTTTATAAAGAGAAAAATCACCATGAAAATTAAATGATAAGTTTATCTGAATTTGCCATTACAAAGTAGAATTAAAATAGTTTGAACTTCATATAACAATGAGATGATACATAGGCCTATGGTATCCAATGAGCCAAAAGACTTGCTAATGCATGCTTAACTCATATGCAAATTGATGTATATCTGACTCTTCCTTATCAAACAGATTCCTCCACAGTGGACATTTACTAAATCATTTAGGATAGGATCATTTTATCTGATTATTTCAAGGCAGCAGCCCATGCCTCAGGCTAATAACTGTTGCCTTCTCTGTTTTAAAACTACATTTACACTGGGAATTATTTATGCAAAAATCTAGAAATTGGCTGGTTGTTTAAGCTTCCCTTTTATAGTATTCCAGTAGTTGTCCTGGTTTTATAGTTTGTTGATGTCACATTTGCAAGTGTGTTTAATGCTTCTTAAAGTGGAAACTAGCAAGATATGACTGAGTTTTCAGCATTTCAACTTACTCCCAGATCATCTTCCCATTACAGCATCACTGTTATCATGGTGAGGGTCTATGTTAAACAACTTTGAAAATCTAATTTAGAACATTCAGCTGCTTGCCAATCAAATCATCCCACAGGAATTTTAATTGCTGGGTATAATAATAATAAAAGACAACAGCAACAATAAAACCATTTATATTACACCATGATATTTATAATCTTTTCTTTTCCTTACAGCAACCCTTGAAATAAATGTTGGGAGTATCATTATTCCCATTTTATAGATAAGGAAGCAGCACCCATAGAGGTAAATCAAGTCAAGAATTATTTACTACGCACCTACAATGTGTCAAGCAATGTCATAGGCACTGATGAAACAAAGAAAAAAAGTAAAACAACACTTGTCCTCAAGGGGTTTACAGCCTCTCAGGAGAAAAACATGGTCATATTGACATGTATAAAATAAAGGATTGGAACTAGATCTGTGATTTCATTTTTATGGATAGCTTCTAGATGAGGAGATCACATCTACCAATGAATAGCCTTATGTTCTCTTCAATTTATAGTCTTAGGTTGTTACCAGAGGCAAAGAGTTTAAATAACTACATAGCCAATATGTGACAGTGGTACCTGTTAAACCAATTAATCAGTCAATAAGCATTTATTAAGTACCTTTTGTATGCCAGAAACTGTACTAAGTTCTGGGGATACAAAAAAGGCAAAAGATAGCCCCAAATTCAAGGACTTCATAATTTAATCAGGGAGACAACAAACATAGATAGATAGATAGATAGATAGATAGATAGATAGATAGACAGACAGACAGACAGACATATATACATATTTATGTATTATGCATATATGTACATATACACACATACATGTGTGTATAGATATATGTAACATACAAGACAAATAGGAAAATATTAACAGAGGTAATACATTAAAATTAAGAGGGGTTGGGAATGGCTTCATGTAGGAGATGAAATTTTAGTTTGAACTTAAAGGAAACCAAGGAAGTCAGTAGATATAGATGAGGAGGGAAAGCCTCTCTGGAAAGGAAGACAATCAGACAAAATTCCTACAGCTTAAAGATGACATGTCTTCTTCCTAGAACAATAAGAAGGTCAGTGTCACTGGATCAAAAAGCATGTGTAAAGCATATGAATATTAAAAAAGTGGAAGGGTGCTAGGTTATGAAAAGCTTTGAAGGCCTTTTTTTTTCTTTTTGGAGGGCAATTGGGGTTAAGTGACTTGCCCAAGGTCACATGGCTAATTTTTGTGTTAAGTGTCTGAGGCCACATTTGAACTCAGGTCCTCCTGACTCCAGGGCCAGTGCTCTATTCACTGCGCCACCTAGCTGCCCCCACTTTTTTTTTTTATCATTTAGTATTTGTTCCTGGAGGCAAAAGGGAGCCAATGTAGTTTATTAAATAGGGAAAGTGACACAATCAGATCCATTTTTAGGAAAATCATTTTAGGACGAATTGGATTGGAAGACACTTGGAGCAGGCCAACCCACCAGCAGCCTATTAATATAGTCCAGATAGTAGTTGGTAAGGCAGGGGCCTTAGGATGTTGTCATCAGTTGAACAAATTAGGATGGTGTCAGTGTCAGAGGAGGGAAGGGGGTTTATTTGAAAGATTTTGGAAAGTAAAATTAGTGGACTTTGGTAATATATTGAAAGTAAGGGATGAGAGATGGAGTACAGAATAATTACAAGATTTTGAGTCTGAGTGATTTATAATAATAAGGAAGTTAAAATGTGGGGGAGGTTTTAGGAAGAAAGGAATGATTTCCTTGGTGAATTTAAGATATTGACTAAATATCCATTTGTAGATATCTGAAAGCCGGGGGGGGGGGGGGAGGGGGGCCTCAGGACAATGGCTTCCCAGAATCCATATCAAATCACCGAACACTTCTCAAAGTGAGCCCCCCGGCTTTGAAAAACCCAGATGTGGAAACCCAGATGTTGACTGGGTATGGATGTAATGGTTGGACAGTTTGGAAATCTGTCTACTTGATCTGTTTCTGTCTTGATAATTCTGCCTGTATATTTTGAAGTTCAGGGTGCTGACCTTTTCCCCAGAACAAGGTAAACGATATATGTCTGACTGATTAAAGTAAGCTTGTTAACCCATTTTGAGTTGCTTTCCTTTAACAAAGCAGATCTAAGAACCTGTGGTGGCAGCAAACCCTGAGGATGCTTGGGGTCCTTGCTGCTACAAAATGGCGTCATGAACAGGATAATGTGAGAGTAATGGAATATAAAGATCCCCCTGTATTGGCTTGGTTTTCAAATTGATTGTGTTAAAACCCAGAGCTTGTTAATCCCACCTGTGGGATGGACTTGTTGATGTAAAAAGAGAGTCCTGAACTGGGAGGAGCTGGTGACATAGATTTGGAGAGACAAGAGAGAGGCAGAAGAACTTTTTGGAAGCAGCACCCTCGTGGAGGCAGAGAGAGAGACTGAGAGCATTGCTGAGGGCCACTTTGAATTACCCTGGACTTTTGAGACCTGCCCCTGGAGCTGCCAAGGACTGAGGAGACATGGCTGTTTTGCTGGTACTTTGTCTGTCTGTTTTGATGTTGTTTTGCCAGATTTGTCCACTGGTGAAAGACAGTCCTGCAGAACAGTCCTAGAACCCCTGAAAACATTAGCAAAACCCTCTCCCAGGATTTCTGTAAACATACAACAAGAAAATCCTTCTTCAGGGCTTCTGAACCAACAGAAAGGTTCCCAGACCCCTGCAATAACAGCACTGCCCTTCACCAGTGGACAGTATTCACTCTCTGTCTGCAGGACAGTCTCAGGAGTTCTTAGCCAACAGCCAAGTTCCAGGACTTCTTCAACAGGACTGTCTTTCACCAGTGGACAAATCTGGCAAAACAACATCAAAACAGACAGACAAAGTACCAGCAAAACAGCCATGTCTCCTCAGTCCTTGGCAGCTCCAGGGGCAGGTCTCAAAAGTCCAGGGTATTTCAAAGTGGCCCTCAGCAATGCTCTCAGTCTCTCTCTGCCTCCACGAGGGTGCTGCTTCCAAAAAGTTCTTCTGCCTCTCTCTTGTCTCTCCAAATCTATGTCACCAGCTCCTCCCAGTTCAGCACTCTATTTTTACATCAAGTCCATCCCACAGGTGGGGTTAACAAGCTCTGGGTTTTAACACAATCAATTTGAAAACCAAGCCAATACAGGGGGATCTTTATATTCCATTACTATCACACACAGCCAGGTGTTTCTGGGTGGGTGCTAAGTGTCTGAGCCCGGGATTCGATCTCCAGGTCTTCTCAACACTGGAGCCAGTGCTCTTACTCGTTGTGCTACCTGGCTGCCCCGAGACTATAGGCAAAAGGGAAGGAACCAGGAGACAGGAAGAGATCAAATATTAATGAGAGAGGAACAATTATTATGGTTACAATCTACAGGAGACAAAACAAGGGTATAGAATTAAGGGTATAAGTGGAGGGGTTGTCTTTAAGGAGAGAAAGGCCACCTCTTCAATAGAGACAAGTAAAAGTAAAGAAAATAGAAGCCAAGTTTGAAATGGAATTCTACTTTTGCCTGAGGTGTCCTTTCAGAAAAGACATGTGTCCTGTCTAAATTGGCAAAATGTATCCCTTTAAGTGAGTGCTCTCAAAATAGAGTCCTTGAACCCCTAAAGAATCCACTGTTAGTTTTCAGGGGGTATGTGAATTTGGTTTTTAAAATATTTTGATAAATATGTTTTCACATAATTGGTTTCTTTTGTAATCCTAGTTGCTTTGTTTTGTATACTTTAAAGTGTTATACTGCGAATGATTTCATAGGCTTTAAGGGGTCTATGACATACAAAAAGATTAAGAACCTATAAAATCATTGAAGTTCCCACTCTTTTCTCTATATCTATTACCAAAAAATATAGAAGCTTTAATCAAGTATACTGTGTGTTAACAAACAAAATTTAGGATTTTATCTTCTTTTATATTGTGCTGTCCTGTAATCAACAACCCAAAACAAAGAAAAACAAAGTTGTTGGCCCCTTTATTTTCCACAAAAGAAATTCCTGGAAAACCTAGATTCTCTCTGCTTCTTATGAGTGATTTCCACAGGAATTTGGTTGATATCCACTTTATTCAATCAAAGGTTACATTATGTGTCTCATTATATTTAGACCAAAGGTATGTGTGGAAAGAAATCCCTTTGCTTCATCCTCAATTGTTGGTTCACCATCCAAACAACTCTCTCAACATAAATATCATCTCTTTCTTCTAATCATATCTTTCACTGTCATTGTCTTTTGTCCATGGCTTGGAGTTCCTATGATAGTTTTCTGATCACTAATAGTTATTTTCTTGCAGTAGAAGCTCACCCTACATTTAATTGCTTCTGTGTTAAAATATCTTCTCCTTTCCTGAATCTGTCTCATTATAGAAATTTTGTCTGAAACATTAGACCTCAATATTCTAAACTCCATTGTCAGGTAAATATAAAACATAATATTAGTAGAACCATGTGTGGGTAATCCAGTTGGCAAGTCTTTGGATAAACTCGAGAAAAACAATATACATATTCCCAAATTGTTAGTAAATTTGTATAAAATTATGTGGTATACATACACACATATAGATATATAAATACACACATAGACACATATTCACTCTATAAATGTGGATTATATGTTCATTCATAAACTGTAAATAATGTGTGGATAATTATGCATAAGAAATAGGCATATGCATATTGTGAGTTTGTGTGTTTCTGTGGGTATATACAAAGAAGCCCCAAACTATAAACAAATAGCAAGGATGTTGACAAGGACATACTATAGCTCTATTTCCAGAAATTATCACAGTGTAACTCATGTATGGGCAATTCAAGCATAAATAACCCCTAAGATGCTTTTCAAAGTATAAATGAGGGGAGAAAGAGAGAGAGAGAGAGAGAAACAGACTCAGAGAGCCAGAGATAGAAGAGACAGATGCACACATGTGTGTACATATACATACACATAAGCCTATATATTGGCATATGTACATATAAAAATTTAAATAACAAAACTATATGCTTTACATAATATAAGTATATAATATACAAAGGAATATATAATAACTTAAATCTAAACTTATACTTTGGGGACATCATGGGGATGTCTGTTTGTATACTTATAAATATGCAGTGCATATATGCATACACTTATATTATAGGTACACTGAATATGCATGCACATACATTTATACATGAATATACACAAGCATATATGTGCACACATATGCATTCACAAATCTTGCATGTAAATGTATAATTTCATGGGGTTATTACAACTTTCACACTATATGTGTGTATTATGCACACAAATACATATGTATACTCATATATCCATCAGAAGTTATTTTTAATAAGGTCTGAGAATTTTCTGTTAGTATAGATTGATGGACAAGATAGCATTATGGGTTAAGTGGCACGTGAACTGAGCTTTTAAACAAGAAAAATAAACATTGAAAAGAGGAGGCAGAATTATCTTATTTATTTAGAAAATTCTAGAAAAATCACCCCCAAACTTCCAAGAATAACTTTTAGCAAAATACCAGATTCTTTAATAAATGCTCAGACAACAATTTGAATTTCTGTATGTTGTCAATAGAAATAAGGAAGAAAAAATAGAAAGGTAAATGTTATTTAGAACAGTAATGGAATGCATGAAGTATTGAGGAGTTAATGTATAGTAAATAAAGTAGCTTTTTATAAATACTACAAGAAAATCTTTTTTTTTTTGCAGAAATGAAAACCAAAAAAAATTGAAAAGATAGCTGCCACATCAGAAGAGTAAAAATGATGTTTCTACCCAAATTAGTCTTCATATTAATCACTATAACATTCAAATTATTGAGGGGATACTTTATTGAATTAGACAATTTATTAAGGAAATTAGTAAGAGGGGCGACTAGGTGATGCAGTGAATAGAGCACTGGCCCTGGAGTCAGGAGGACCTGAGTTCAAATCTGGCCACAGACACTAAACACAAAAACTAGCCATGTGACCTTGGGCAAGTTACTTACCCCCAATTGCCTTCCAAAAAAAAGACAAGAAAAAAAAAAGAAAAGAAAATTCATATGGAAGAGCAAATGTAAAGAATACCCAGGATAATGATGAGAACAGGTAGGAAAGAATGGGGTTTATTACAAAGTAAAGCTGAGTAAAATATAGAAAAACAGGTAAAGGAGCAGTGTGGATAAATAAGACCTAAATTCAAATATGAACAACAGCAGTCTAATACTCAGTAAATTCCCAAACGCAAAATCTTTGGGAAAGAATTCTTTATTCAACAAAATTTACTAGGAAACTTTGAAAGTCATTTCACTGTAAATATCTTTAAACTAGCTTTTATGCTATTTATAAGACAATCAATTCCAAATTGAAAAATTATATAAAAATAAAGAAGAATAAAAAATAGTTGACTGGAAGATTATGTCTTTTACACCTCTGGATTGGGGAATATTTGTAACCAGACACAATCTCCTCAGCTTGATTCCATAATGAGGTTATAAAAGACAAAACAGAAATTTTAATTGTATAAGAATAAAATGATCATGCAAGCTGTGTCAATGCAACATGAATTGGAAATGTGTCAATTAGAAAACAATTTGGATCAAATATCTTCTATTAACAAATGACATCCAAAATCTATAGGAAATCTCTAAGATTTTAGAGTCATTCTTCAAGAGAAAAATGCTCAATGAATATGAACAATTAATTTTCAAAAGAACACTGAAATATCAATAACCATCTGAAAAAACATTCAACATCACTATTTTCAGCAATACTAAATCAATCCATATGTATTACCTAATACATATAAAATTGACAAAAATAACGAAAGAGAAAATTCATTTGGAAAAGCAGTCTAAATCACTTCTGGTGGAGTTGTATGTATAGATGACTGGTCAAAGAGAGCTCAGTTCTGGGAGTTTGCACATAGAAGTATCTGATAATATGGAATGCAGGGCTCTTCTCTCCATGTCTGAGCCTGAAAAGGTTATGATTGTTTCTGGTATGCTTATCATATATTGAAAAAAATAACTGTTAATTGTCCTCTGAGTTTGGACTAGGTATAAATTGAAAAGGCATTAATTAGTTTCTTACAAAAATGGCTATTTAACCGGGAATGAGCCTGCTGAAGCCCACATACCTACTCCACAGAAGTATATGAAAGGGAAGATTTTATGCCAAAGTAAGTTTCAGTGTGATCAGAGACACCACATTTGTTGTTTTTAAGGCTCACTGCTAGAAATCACCAAGAGTGGAGAGGGTTCTCCATAGAAATCCCTAAGGTGTGAAAGCCCCAGAATGGAGATCTTGGAAACCCCAGGAGCGGCAACAGAGAGCAAACAGAATGGTGTTGACCAGGCCGTTATCACAAAGTTTAGATGAGGACACTCCAGGGCTAGAGACTCTGAGGACACTGACATTCTGGGGACTTATCTTGAATTTCTAGAGAAATCCCTGAAGATGCAACAATAAGAACATCAACGTTTTAGGACAGGAGGTGAAGGTCAGGATGAGACTTCAAAGAGCTCAGAGTGAGAGAAAACTGAGCCAACCACACTCCCTTCTTCCCTCCTCACCCACCCCCACTGAGAAGACAAGCAAACCAATATATGTTATACATGTGTTATTATGCAAAACTTTTCTATAGTAGTCATATTGTGAAGGACTAAATATATTTCCCTCCATCCTATTCCACCTCCCCCATTTATTCTATTTTCTCCTTTGACCCCGTCCCTTTTCAAAAGTGTTTGCTTCTGAGCACCCCTTCACCCAATCTCCCCTCCCTCCTATCATGCCCCACTCTTATCCCCTTTCCTCCTATTTTCCTGTAGGGTAAGATACCCAATTGAGTGTATATATTATTCCCTCTTTAAGCCAAATACAATAAGAGTAATATTGATTCATTCCCCTTCGCCTCTCTGCCCTTCCCTTCCAATGTAACAGTTTTCTCTTGCCACTTTTATGTGAGATAATTTAACCTATTCTGTCTTTCCCTTTCTCTTTCTCCCAATATATTCCTCTCTCACTTTTCAATTTTATTTTTTAGGTATCATCCTTTCTTATTCAACTGATGCTGTGCCTTCTGCCTATGTATACATATACATGCACACATACATATATATACACATATACACCTATACATACATATGTGCAAATAGATACTTATACATATATACACATACTATATATATATACATATATATATATATTACTTTCAACTATCCTAATAATGAGAAAAGTGTCATGAGTTACAAATATCATCTTTCCATGTTGCTATGTAATCAGTTCACCTTTAATAAGTTACTTATGATTTCTCTTTCTTGTTTACCTTTTCATGATTCTTTTCATTTTTGTATTTGAAACTCAAATTTTCTGTTCAACTCTGGTCTTTTCATCAAGAATACTTGAAAGTCTTCTATTTAATTGAATTTCCTTTTTTCCCCTGAATTATTATTCTCAGTTTTTCTGGTCAGGTGATTCTTGGTTTTAATCCTAGTTCTTTTGACCTCTGATATATCATATTCAAAGCCCTCTGATCCCTCAATGGAGAAGCAGCTGGATCTTGTGTTATCCTGATTGTGTTTCCACAACACTTGAATTGTTTCTTCCTGATTGATTGCTTGTAATATTTTCTCCTTGACCTGGAACTCTGGAATCTGACTACAATATTCCTAGGAGTTTTCTTTTTGGGATCTTTTTCAAGAGATGATAGGTTAATTCTTTAAGTTTCTATTTTGTCCTCTGGTTCTAGAATATCAGGGCAATTTTCCTTGATAATTTATTTAAAGATAATGTCTAGCCTCTTTTTTTAATCATGGCTTTCAGGTAGTACAATAGTTTTTTAATGATCTTTCCTGGATCTATTTTCCAGGTCAGTGGTTTTTCCAAATAAGATATTTTGCATTGTCTTCTATTTTTTTCTTCATTCTGTTTTGGGTCTGTTTTATAATATCTTGATTTCTTATAAAGTCATTAACTTCCATTTGCTCCATTCTAATTCTCAAAAAAATATTTTCTTCAGTGAACTTTGGAACTTCTTTTCCATCCAATACTCTCACCACCTGCTTTTTAAGGCACTCTTTTCTTCATTGTCTTTTTGGACCTCTTTTGCCATTTGAATTAGTCTGTTTTTTAAGATGTTATTTTCTTCAGTTTGAGGGTGGGGTTTCTTCTTTAGAAAGCTGCTGACTCATTTTTCATGACTTCTTGCATCACTCTCATTGTCAGAGCCACTTCTAGGCACCTACCTCAGAACTTTGAGGAGGACTCCCTCTCCATAGCCTCCACAAGCTCTGCCATGCCAGTGCTCCTCCTCACCCCAGGACTGACACCCAAGATGGCAATCCAGATCCAAGCAGAGCACAGCAAGATTATCCTGCCTTAGTACCAGCAAAGAGATGCCTGCAATTGCCCTCTGATCAGCTGTTTGCTCCTCCCACCATCTGTGAGCCTAGAGCTCTGGAAGCAACCACGGCTACTGCTGTGCTGCTGTTGCTGCTACTGCTGCCCCTGCTACTGCTGCTGCATCAGTAGCTGCCACCTCCATGTGGGACTGCTCTCTGCTCCCAGAACACTGCAATAGACACTTCCTTAAAGCTTCTCAGGCTGCCTTCAGCTAGAGATGTATTTCACTCTGTCATTTTGTGCATTCTGTATCTCTAAAGTGTGTTTAGAGTCATTTTTTCCAGGTATTAGAAGTAATTGAGGTATGAGCTCAAGCAAGTTCCTGCTTGCTAGGTCATCTTAGCTCTGCCCCTGAGACTTGTTACTCTTAAGAAACTTATCACTATTAGGGCAGTTTAAAGGAGTATACATAGGCAGAGCATGTGGGTGTGAGTTAACTATCATGGGATGATACCCCTCCCCAAAAAATTAAGGGGTGAAAAAGAAGGATGCACTGGGAGAAGGACTGGAGAGGTAAAATGGAATAAACAGTCTCACATAAAAGAGGCATGAAAGAGCTATTACAGTGGAGAGGAAGATTGGGAATGGTGGGCAATACTTGATGCTTACTATCATTGGAATTGATTCAAAGAGGGAATAACATAAACACTCAATTAGACTATGGAAATCTATCTTACTCCCTAGGGAAATAGGAGGGGAGAGGGACAGAAAAAGGGAAGGAATGATAAAAGAGAGACTGGATTGGAAGTGGTAATCAGAAGTAAAACACTTTTGAGGAGGGATGGGATAAAAGAAGAAAGAGAGGTAGAAGGATAAATGGAGGAAATGGGATGGAGGTAAATACATAGTAATCACAACTGTGAATGGAAATGGGATAAACCCTCCCATAAACCAGAAAGATATATCAGAGTAAGTTAAAAAACCAGAAGGCTAAAATATCTTGTTTAGAAGAAACATATTTGAAGCAGAGAAACAGATTCATAGGTAAGGAACTTGAGCATAGCTATTATGTTTCAACTAAAGTTTAGAAAAAAAGCAAGGATGTCAATCCTTCTTAGACAAAGCAAAAATAGATCTAATTAAAAGAGGTAAAGAAGTAAATATGTTTTGCTAGAAGACACCATACATAATGAAGTAATATCAATACTAAATATTAAATGAGTTACAGGAAGAAATAAACAGCAAAACTATACTAATGGGGAATCCCAACTTTCCTGTCTAAGAAAAAGATAAATCAAATCACAAAATAATCAAGAAGAGAAATTAAAGAGAAGAATAGAATTTTAGAAAAGTTAAATATGATAGACCTCTGGAGAAAATTGAATATGAATGGAAAGGAATATGCCTTTTTCTCAGAAGTATACCAAAATTGACTATGTATTAGGGCATAAAAATCACAATTTAATGAAGAAAAGCAGAAATCTTCAGATCATAATTTAATAAAAAGCAT
Source organism: Petaurus breviceps papuanus (assembly GCF_028583685.1). Taxonomy (NCBI): domain Eukaryota; kingdom Metazoa; phylum Chordata; class Mammalia; order Diprotodontia; family Petauridae; genus Petaurus; species Petaurus breviceps. The sequence goes on from NW_027187316.1 coordinate 1,353,803, forward strand.
ATTCAATAAAGGCCATGGGAAAATAGATTAAAATTAAATGGGGGGGGTATAGCAGCAAGCACCCTACGATACCCAGGGTGGCTGCCAACACAGCTTCCTAGATCTGCTTTTCTAAAGGAAAGCAACTCAAAATGGGTTCATAATGTTACTTTAATCAAACAAACATATATCATTTACCCAGTTCAAGGGAAAAAAGACAGCACCCTGAACTTCAGAGAATACAAACAAGTTACAAGCAGACAGAGAAATAGATCAGCAGACAGGCTTCCAGCTGTCTGACCATTACATCCATACCTTCTCAGTTACCAGAGAGGGAAGCACCAACCTCTGCATTTTCAAAGCCTGGGCACTCAATAGCTGCCCAGAGTCTCATCTGGCCAAATCATACAACTCTTCTCAAAAATGAGCCCCAAAGCAAAATCTCACATCAGGGTTCATATATATATATATATATATATACACATATAGCCTTCTCCTGGCTTAGAAAATGTCACAACCCTCTTGACCCACTGCCCAATCACAAAACAAAAAGGTGTGGGCATTTCTGAAAAACAAGTGTCCCACCATAGGCTCCATGTGACCACATTCAGCCTATTAGGGGACAGAGTATATTTTCAAATCAAGGAAGGTTATCAAAATCACTTAAGCCTATCAAAGGGCCTAGGGGCAGGGAAGATCTTCAGATTCCCATTCCCATAATGGGGGTGGGGGGGGAGTCAAGATGGCAGAAGAAAAGCAATGATTTGTTTGATATTTCCCTCAAGTCCCTCCAAATACTCACAAAAAATTAATTCTAAACAAATTCTAGAGAAGCAGAATATACACAAAGAATGAAGAAAATTTCCAGCCCAAGACAACCTGGAAGGTGAACAGAAAAGTCTGTTGCACCTATTTGAAAGAAGAACTCAGTCCAGCATTGGCTATACAGATATAGACAGGGCCAGAACAGGCCTTAGGGTGGGGTGGTTTCCATACTTTTCAAAAATGACAAAGACAACATAGAAGGTGTTGCAAAGCAAAGCTGTGTCAGACCTAGATGAGAGAGGAACACAATCTGGCTCCAACCCTGTGGGGTAGAAGCAGAGGCAGCAGCAGTGGCAGAGGCTGCTTCCGGAACTGTCAGTCCATAGATGGTGCAGAGTGATTGATTAAAGGGGTTTGCAGGGATCTCTTTGCAGGTGCTGGGTCAGGATTCTCTTGCTTAGCCCATGATGAAATCTGGGTCTCAATCTTGGGTGGCAGTCCTGGGGCAAGGAGGAACCTGTGGTGGAGCTTTTGGTAGCAGTTTAAAGGGAATTCAAAATCTTGTGTAAGTAAATGTTGAAAACTAAAAATAACTAATTATTGGAAAAAATAATTGGAAACTAAATAATCTAATTTTTAAATTGAGTAGGTCAAAGAACAAACAATTTCATTAAAAGAATGACAACAATGAGTAAATTACCCATTCCTATTAAAGACATTAGATGGCATAGGAAAAAATGGAGCATTCCTTAAAATCGTAAGTAGTAGCTATCTAAAATCATCAGCAAGCATTTTCTGTAGTGAGCATAAGCTAGAAGTCTTCCCAATAAGATCAGAGGGAAAGCAAGGATGTCCATTACCACCACTATTTATTCAAAATTGTGCTAGAAATATTAACTATAGATATAAGAAAGGAAAAAGAAATTGAAGGAATTAGAACAGCCAATGAAGAAACAAAACTATCTGCAGATAATATGATAGCATTCTTAGAAAGTCAACTAAAAAAACTAGTTGAAATAATTAACTTTAGTAAATTTTAGCAAAGTAGCAGAATATAAAATAAATTTACATAAATCATCAACATTTCTATATGTCACTAATAGAGTCAAGCAGCAAGAGAATAGAAAGAGAATTTCCATTTAAAATAACAGTAGACAACATAAAATACTTGGGAGTCTACCTGCCAAGACAAACCCAGGAATTTTATGAACACAATTACAAAACACTTTTCACACAAAGTTAGATTTAAACAATTGGAGAAATATTCATTGTTCATGGTTGTGCCCAGCCAATATAATAAAAATATCAACTCTACCTAAATGAATTTATTTCTTTAATGTCATACCAATTAAACTATCAAAAATATTTTATAGTAGGAAAAATAATGGAGTAATTTTAAAAATGGAGTAATAAAAGCTCTAGAAGACCAAGGGAATTGATGGGGAAAATGTGAGGGGGAAAAGGTAGTCTAGCTGTACCAGATCTAAAATTGTAAAATAAAGGAGTAATCATCAAAACAATCTGATATTGTTTAATAAATAGAGTGGTGGATCAATGGAATAGATTATCCACACAATTAGTAGTAGTTAATGGCCATAGTAATCTAGTGTTTGATAAATGCAAAGTCCCCAACTTTTGGAATAAGAATTCATTGTTTGACAAAAAATTCTGGTAAAACTGGAAACCAGTTTGGCAGAAACTAGGTATACATCAATGCTCATAATATATACCAAGATAAAATCAAAATGGGTACATGGTTTAGACATAAAGGGTGATATCATGGATGAATTAGGGAAATAAGGAATAATTTAGCTGTCAGATCTATCAAAAAGACAGAATTTGTGATCATGGAAGAGATAAAGAGGATCATTAGAATTGAAATTTTAGTATAATAAATTCAATTTTTATGCATAAACAAAACCAATGCATCTAAGATTAGAAGGAAAACAGAAAGCTCAGAGGGAAAAAAATTAAAAATATCTCTGATAAAGGCCTAATTTCTCAAATACATAGAGAACTGAGTCAACTTTATAAGAATACAAGTTGTCCCCCAACTAATAAATCATCAGGTTATGAACTTTTCAGATGAAGAAATCAAAGTCATCTATAGTCATATGAAAACATGTTCTAAATTACTATTGATCAGAGAAGTACTAATTAATTAAACTAACTCTGAAGTACCATCACTTTGGCTAATATAAGAAAAAAAGTAAATGATAAATGTTGGAGGGGGTGTGGGAAAATTGGGATACCAATGCATTGTTGGCAGAATGGTGAACTGATTCAACTATTCTGGAAAGCTATTTGGAACTATGCTCAAAGAGTTATAAAACTTCATGTCCTTTGACCCAGCAATACTACTACTAGGTCTTTATTACAAGGAGAGAAAAAAAATGGTGGGGAGATATAGATATAAATATAGATATGGAGATAGACAGACAGGCAGACAGACAGACAGACAGACAGACAGACAGACAGACAGACAGACAGACAGATAGATAGATAGATAGATAGATAGATAGATAGATAGATAGATAGATAGATAGATAGATAGATAGATAGATAGATCTGTATATCTGTGTGTATAATTTACTGCAACTCTTTTTGTGGTAACAGGGAATTGGAAATTGTGGGTATGTCCATCAACTGGGGAATGAATGGACAAGCTATGGAATATGATTGTGATGGGATATTTTTGTTCTATGAGAAATGATCAGCAGTTTGATTTCAGGGGGAAAAAATGGAAAGACTTTTATGAAATGATGCAGAGTGAAATGAACAGAACTAGGAGAACATTGTACATAGTAAGAGATATATTGTACAATGATCATCCATGAATGACTTAGCTATTCTTCACAATACAATGATTCAAGATAATTTCAAAAGACTTATGTTGAAAAATGCTACCATTTCTAGAGAAAGAACTGATGGAGTCAAAGAGAAAATCAAAGCATGTTGTTTTTCATCTGTATATGTGTTTGTGTGTGTTTGGTTTGTGTTTTCTTTCACGACATGACTACTATTGAAATCTGATTTGAGTGATTGCACATGAATAAATCTATTTCAAATTGCTTGCCATCTCAGGATAGGAGGGAGGTAGAGGGAAAAAGGAGAAAAAAATTGGAACTCAGTATTTTTTTAATGATAAAATTGTTTTTATATTCAATTTGTGCAAATAAAATATTATTTTAAAAACATGACATGGGTGTGAGGTGAAATATTCAATCCAGGAACTGAGCTGATATAGCAGAGAATGTACTCTCAGTTGTTGAGGGGAAATGTTTGTAGTCCTATTTTTATTTTTTTACCTATATCATGTCAGTGAAAATATCTTAATAAAACCTAATTGAACTAGATTTGATAAATGAAGCTGGAGCACTAATCATTTGTAATTGATATTGCAGAAAACTTAATAAAATAGGTACTTGAACTAATTGTACTAAAAAGACACCTCATTGTATCTCAGGAATATTCCTTAGAACCCTGCAAATGATATCTAGTTAGCTATCCTTCCTTTGAATAACCCCTTCTGATAGTGTGACTATTTGAAGGGTGGAATGGTGGAATGAATCTACAGTCTTAATACCTATGAACTTATCCAACTAGAAAAATCATTTAGAATCATGGAAAAAATGTTGCCAAATCTTTTATGATTTTTTTCCCAAATATCTCATTAATGAGTTTATATGCTATAGAAATGGGTGATTATAAGAAACACTGTTAGGGGTGGCTAGGTGGCACAGTGAATAGAGCACTGGCCCTGGAGTCAGAAGGAGCTGAGTTCAAATCCAACCTCAGACACACATGAAAACTAGTTATGTGACCTTGGGGAAGTCACTTAACCCTAACTGCCCTACCTTGCCCCCTCCAAAAAAAGTGGAAAAAACACTGTTATATACAAAATATACATATTAAATTTATTCATGATTATGAAAAACTACAAAAATTATTTCCATTGATTAGTGAATGGCTGGAAGAAAAGTCTACAAAATTAATATAATGGAATATTATTATACCATAAGAAACAGGGAAATTGGAAAATTCAGAGGAACAACAGACTAGTGGTTTACATGAAATAACACAGTGTGAGGAGAACACAGCCAAAATATTGTATAAAATGAATGCAGAACAAATAAAGATATAAAGAGGATTAATCAGAAGAGACTTTGATCAATTTGATGAATTGACTTATTAAACTGATAGGATTTAGCATATAAACCTTTAATCAGGGACAGCTGCATTGGAAATATATACAGAACTCCTCTTTAGAGAGCATTAATAATTTCTTATATTTCCTGCAAGACCAGTGGCTGTCAGAAAATCCTCTTCTCAAAGGAGATACCCCAGTTTATGGCCTATAAAAATAAGATGAAACAAGGTTTTCTCCCTTTTCCTTCCTTCCTTCCTTCCTTC
>NW_027187316.1:1359059-1379849 GCF_028583685.1 Petaurus breviceps papuanus
CTTCTTCTTCTTCTTCTTCTTCTTCTTCTTCTTCTTCTTCTTCTTCTTCTTCTTCTTCTTCTTCTTCTTCTTCTTCTTCTTCTTCTTCTTCTTCTTCTTCTAGATCTGTGTATGTGCGTATGTCAATGTATCTTTTCTGATCAAAAGACAATTAAGCAGGCATCAAAGAAAATGTTTATGGATGATTTTCATACTCTCTTTTGTTACTATTTATTTTCTTCAGCAGCATCTATATTTCCCATTTATACATAATTTAGTGTTGAAATTCTCTCCTCCAATCATAACTTATTGACTTTTAACAATCTTTCTGCCTTAACTATACTAAACACCACACTCTGTCCGTGCCATGACCTCTAATCCCTCACCCCCTCAGTTCTCTTTCAAGCTGAAATTTCCCGAATTCACCACTCTCTCCATTTTTCACCATCTTGACTCTAGTGAATGCATTCACTTCTACACTGTCTCATATCTAAATGATATAATGATGAACTCTTAAAGTAAAGGCTTGTTCTATATATTAATGAAGGAATGGTATGCACACAGATATATATTTATAGATGTATGTACAAATATTCACACAATATAAATACACATACATATATACACACACCTACATACATTCACACATGTTTACAACATATTATCTTCTTTTCATCTGTTTAAGTCTGGCCACAGATGAAAATCATGCACATTGCATCTGTTATAAATTTTCAAGATATATCTTATTTGATACTTCCTGGTGGATTGTAAACATCTTTTTGAGTATGTATAGATTTCATTGAGGGGGCTCAGTAGCATTTCTATAACTGATATATTAAATATAGTCACCTGCAAATAGGAAAATTTGGAGTACCTCATTTTCTCTAGGGAGCTCCTTTCCCTATGTGCAGAGAATTCTCTATATTAATGATGACTGTTTTGGCAATATGTCTATTAGATGCTTCAAATAAACTAATTAGTAAGCATAAGATCGTTAAACAAAGTTATCTCTGTGGCTGTGTATATTAAATGATCAAGAAAACAACTTTTGCTACCTATATACTGATTGATTTCTGTGCTTTAATTGACTATAACCTCCATCCAAGATTGTATGCTACTTGAAGTTGAGGACCACGTTTTATTTATCTTTGATTTTTAAGAGGGATAACAGTAATTTGCATATACTATATACTAAATAAATGTTTTTTTAAAATTAAATTAAGCATATTTTGGTTTAGATTTCATTAAATATGTGGGAACATCTCGGGTATAATGAAGGAAAAAAACATGTTTTTTCATATTATGAAATTAAGCTGATTATTCACAGGAATATATATTTTATCTATATATTTATTAGATGTAATCTCATTCTATGCTTTCTGTATATTTTGTCTTTGTCATATTTTCTTCTTATTTTGTTCAATATGTTCATTTTAAACACATTTCAAATGTTTGTTTATTAAGACTCTCAGCAATTAGGTTGCTGTCAATGGTGGCGGCTTAAAAATACAGAAATAATTCAAACATGCCTACCTACTGAGAAAGGCAGCTGTTTCAGTATTACAAAAGGGGAAAAACAAAAGAAGTTATTCATATGCTTCCAAGAAAGAAAACTTCTTACAGAGTGATATGTGAGATAAATTGAGAAAGAAAAAAATAAATTAATAAAAATGAAAAGGAAAGTCCAAACCAGCACAATAACATTTAATTTACTTTATTATATTGATTTCATCAAATTCACTTATATAACCACTGTATTAGAAGAGGTTTCAGAGATCATATGATCAAACTTTTACCCTACATTTTTTTCCCACAATATGTGGAAGAAATAATCACAAAGCTCCCTTCAAGATCACTGAATGAAACTGAGGTTGATTTAAGCTCCATCTTTTCATCTCAAAAGGGAACACATGGTTAGCTCATTCCTCTGCTATTTAGATATAGATATGTCTATATTTAAAACATACAAAATTTTTAGACATATTTCTTCAAAAATCACTATTTTTTCTTCCATGGAAGCAAAGGTAAAGTCAGAACCCATCCACAGAGTTTACTCCTATATTGAAAACATATAAACACTTATACCTAGGTTCTTTGGGGACTCAGTCATTTATTTAGGGCCTGTGCTAAGCACTGTGCTGGACATTGGGGAAAGAAGGATAAAAGTGAAACAGTCTCTCCCCTCAAAGAAGTGAATTTATAATGGAAAAAGTTAACATATACAGATAATAAGTGTATATAAAACATATAAAATCCTATATAAGGTAACCTTAGAAGGGCAAGCAACAGGAGCAGAGAGAATCAAGAAAGATTTTGCATGAGGTGGCACATAAGTTGAGTCTTCAAGAAAAGCCAGGGATTCCAAGAGGCAGAAATCAAGAGAAAGAGCATTCCAGGTACTGAGGACAGCCAGTGCAAAGGCTAAGTGTCATTTAAACATCATCCTGCCTATATGACAGAGGGATGAACTTTCCATGTGTTCTCTTTTAAGTTGGAAAGATGGAATAGTAGGATTTAGTTCAAATTCGCTTTCATTCATTGATCTTCCAAGAGTGTTTTATGATTAATTTTTCAGCGTATTGTTGTAATGGTAATTTGAATTTGAAAGTCTTCCCTGCCCCCTAATATGTAATCATATGGAGTCTGTGCTAGGAGGAGTTTGCTGAAGGGTACAGCAGAGCCCACAGGAAGCTGGGAGTCAGAGCAGTTAGAACTGGAGGGAAGAGAGAACACACCCAAGAAGACAGTTAATCTTGTGTTTGTTTTCCTCTGCTGTGATAGCTAAGCTATTATAGTGTTTGTTTGTGAGAAGGCTAAAGAATGGCATGGCTTCCTGCTGTGCTATAGTGTATTAACTTCTTTGTTACTATGATGGATTCAGTTTCCTGGTTTGGGGATTTGACTGTCTGGTGTCAGAATAAATGTTTTTCTTCTGTCTTCTATATGGAGAGTATATTATATTATGTAATTGAGAACTATGCCAGCAAATTCATAGTCGCCATTGGCAATGTGAATATTGTGTTGGCACTACAATTGTAGAAAAAGAAAGAACATTGCTCTCTAGGATAAAAATTTGGTCATATGACCTCTGAAATCCATTCCAATTCAATGATTTCATGAGTTAGTTTGATTAAATATGGTGGATTCAACAAAAATTAATTGTTACTGTGTTTGGTTGGACTTTCCTCCTTTACTATTTATTAACTTCTTGTTCTTCCACAAGTCATCTCACATGTCATTAGACCTTTTCTTTTTTGAAGGCATAGAAGTAGCCAATTTTGTTTTTCCTCTTTTGTATTACTGGAACAGCTAGTTCTTTCAATACATAGGAAATGCTTGAATTATATATTTTTTAAGCCACCACCATTGAAAGCAACCTAATGTGTCCATATGGGGAACAGTAAGAATGTCAGTATGGTTGGAACATAGAATCTATGGAAGGAATTAATGTCTAATAAGACTAAAAAAAGAAGGGAAAAGATTAATTGTGCAAAGCTTTAATATATAACAGAGGAATTTCCATTTCATTCCAGACCTAACAGGGAGCCACTCTGTAGGAGATCAGGTCTATACATGATGTAGAAAAATCACTTCGTCAGTTGCATGGAGTCAGATTTCAGCCAGGATAGAAGCAGCAAGACTAGTTAGGAATCTTATACAATAATTTAAGTGAGTGGTAATGATGGCCTAAATTCATGTGTCATCAATATGAGTGATGAGAAAAGTACATATGTAAGACATAATGAGGTGATAGAAACAGCTGTTTACATATGTGAAGTGAGTAAAACTAAGAAATTGTGGATGACACTTAAGTTTTGAAACTGTTTGAAATTTTGGATGGTGTTAACCTCAAATTTAACAGGAAAGGTAGGAAGAGGGAAGGTCAGGGGGAGAAAGATAATGAGTTGGACTTTGATCACACTTTGTGATATGTTAAATGTTACATTTTAGTCTTTATGAATAATTAAACAAATATAATGGAATATATGCAATAAGGAATGATGAATAAGAATAATTGAACAAATGTGGGGAAAATCGTATATACTGATGCAGAGCAAAATAAGCAGAACCAAGAAAACAGTAGAATGACTACAATGATGTAAATTGAAATATCAATAGAAGAAAGCTAAACACTGAAAAATGGAATAGTCAAAAATTATCCAGAAGACACAATTGAACATACTTCTTTCCGCCTAGCAGAGAAATGGGAGAACACTAGAGCAGGGTATTACATAAAAAGTGAGTAAATTTCTGCATCAAATATTTTTCACTAACTTTTCTTTATAAGCTAGGTGACTCTGTGGATTAAATTCTGGGGGTGGAGTCAGGAAGACCTGAGTTAAAATCTGGCCTCAAGCATTTAGTAGCTGTGTGATGCTGGACAAGTCACTTAACTTCTGTTTGCTTAGGAGGCACCTAGGTGGCATAGTAAATAGAATGCTAGGTCTGGAGTCAGGAAGACCTGAGTTCAAATTTGGATTCAAATACTTACCAGTTCTGTGACCCTGAGCAAGTCCCTTAATGTTTATTTGCCTCAGTTTCCTCATTGGTAAAATGGAGATAACAATAGCTCCTACCTCCTAAGGTTGTTGTTAGGATTAAATGAGATAAAATTACTTAGCACAGTACCAGGCACATAGGAAGCCAATAAATGTTATATTCTTGCTATTATATATTGCTATTAATGTTATATTAAAGTTATTATTATTAGCTACTATTTGTCACAGCAAAAAGTTTAATTAGGAGGTAGAACAGGAAATAAATGAGGCATCCAAAAGCATGTTTTTTTCTCCTTAAAATAAGAATAAAGCAATACTCTCCTAACAGTATAGCAATAGAAGCTGCTAGCAAGGAGTAATTTGAAATGTTAGAAATACCCTGGTAATAGCCTAGCCTTCAGTCACATTTACAAGTTTCTTCCTTCAGTAAAAGATCTTTCAGCAGGGTCAATCAAGGATACTGACACATTTGTCAAATTCTCAGGTTACAGTTATATGGCTCTTCCCTTTTCATAATTCACCCACTGTCACTGCCAGTTTTGCATAAATAACCATTTCTAAGCCCTCATTATTACAAATTCCCTGCATCTTTTCAGGGTACTATTTCCTTTTTTAATATTATTTTTTTCTGCCAGTCGTTTCCTTATACGCTCCTTTCCACCCTCTTACCCCCATGCCATACACATCTTGAATCTTCTCTTCTTAACAAAGAAATACAAAGTCATTCAACACAGGGGCCAAATCTAACAGTGTTTCCATCATTTTGTGCCACAATCTGTCTCTGCCAAAAGAAGGATGGGATTCATCATCTGTAGATTTTTTCTTAAAAGTCCTGAATTGGGCAGCTAGGTGGCACAATGAATAGACCACTAGCCCTGGGGTCAGGAGGACCTGAGTTCAAATCCAATCTCAGACACTTAATACTTCCTAGCCATGTGACCTTAGGCAAGTCACTTAACCCCAATTGCCCTGCCTTCCCCCCTCCAAAAGGTAAAAAAAAAAGTTCTGAATTAATTATTTCACAGAACTGAGTATAGTCAATCTTCAACTTTTGTGGGTTAACATTCCTAGAAAATGGCACAAAAGTAAAAAATGCAAATGTTGATACATTGAACCCAAAGTGAACAGGGATTTAGTTTCCCATGGCCATCAAAGACTACTCTTTTGCCAGAGATTGCTGAAAGTAAACTTTTCATCATACAGTTCTTTATAACAAAACATTAATTCTGATAATATGAACTTTTACTAATACAGTGATCATGAAATAATTGATAAAATACAGTATGAAAAATGAGATAGGTAACATGTAAAACAGTTTTTTAGTTAACAATTCCCTGGAATGCACTAACCTTTTGTGCTAACATCTCATTAAAAAGAATAAAACATTGATTTCAGAAGATATTTGCTTTTTATAATACATAAAATCTACAGTACTGTACAACAAATATTTTTTTTGCTTTTTTTTTTTTGGAGGGCAGTTGGGGTTAAATGCCTTGCCCAAGGTCACACGGCTAGTTTTTTTGTGTGTGTTAAGTGTCGGAGGCTGGACTTAAACCCAGGGCCTCCTGACTCCAGGGCCGGTGCTCTATTTACTAACAAATAAATTCTTGAAAGTAAAACACTTTTTTAAAAAGCAATCCAGGTTAAGTAAGTTGCTCAAGGTTACATGGCCAGTTACTTTTGTGTGTGTGCCAAGTATCTGAAGCCGGAACAGATCCCAGGTCTCCTGACACTGGGGCTGGTGCTCTTACTCACTGCGCCACCTGGCTGCCCCAGTAAAACACTTTTTAACTTGAATATTACCTTCCCCTGTGTCAGATGGAAGTGTGAGGGGGTCTTGTATTATATACTGTATTACTGTAAACTTTTCTACCTTGACAACATTGTGAAAACCAAGAGAGAGATTGCTGGAACTTTGGGCACTGCTTTCAGAAAACTATCAAAGTCTCAACATCACTACTGACACTCCCATAAAGGATACACCAGCCTGCAAAACCCATTAGCAATGTCTGCTTCATATGCTATTTGAGCTACTTATGAGTCTCAGAGTATGGCAGTGTAGGAGAGGTGAGTTGGCATTTAACCTCAAGGCTGCAATTGATAATGATATTGGTAACCAATGAAAATGTAAAATGAATGCATGGGGAGCTCTTTATTCTACAATAGCATGGTGAATAAAACCAGTTAAACACCTAGTAAAACCTAATAAGATACCAGTAGCTCCACAAACTTGCAAGCAATGGACCTTTCATTTTCTCTAATGCATATAGCCTCCAGGTGTCAGTCAAAAAATGAAAATGAGGTTACTAATAAAATTACATGAATGCAAAAATTAATTCAAATGTTGAAGACTGACTGTATTTTCAGCAACACATTTAATCTCTAAACATTGATTTAATTACTTCATATCAGCTTCCCATTTACAAGCTCATCATTCTCTATATGAAATTTACATCCAAACCCACCTCCTACAGAAAGTCTTTCTGGACTAGTTGAGACAACTTCGATGGCAGAGCTTCCATAAGGAGTCATCTGTATTTGGCACTGTATTAGGTAATATGAAAGACAGTTATGCTTCCTGTCCTAAGAATCCTCACTTTTTCTTGGTACCTACAAACATCAATGAGAATACCATTCCTCCTTCATGAAAATTATGTCTTCTGAAAAAAAGGGGAAATGAACTAAATGCAATTATGCAACTCCATAAGCAAAAGAATAATGATTTTGAACCACAGAGAAATACAGAGTAAAATGAAAACTTTAGCATGAAACAAATTGTAAAACAGACTTTAATATAAATAACATAGCCTTTAAATTCAATAGACAGTATTATGTTAGTCTATGTTCAGAACACAGCATGGACATTAGGGGAGAAATAAAATCTAGATGTCTAATTAAGATAGGGTCCCTGCCTTCATGAAGCTTACAGTCTGGGCCCATTAAGACAGCAGATGAACGAAATCACAGATCTAGAGAATCAACCAATAAATAAATAGATCCTAACTGATGGCAAATTTTGTCTAAAGAGGAAAGACAGCTCTAGAAATCTGGGTGCATAAAAATAAGGAGAGAAAAGATATTCATAAGCTTCTTTACAAAAGGGCAAAAGACAGTGAAAGGAAAAACTAAGCTGCTAAAAATTTTGCAATTTTTTTATGTCAAAGGTTAATTAATACTGAAATGATCCAGATCATAACAAACTTTATGAGATTCCTCAAATGTAAAATAATTATAACAATGAAAATGAAATAAACAAACACAAATAAAACTTTTTTCTTGAGTCTGGAAGGAAATACATTCCTTTTTCCTATTAAAGAATTAACAATCCTTCATAGTTCTTAAGATGCTTTGAGATCTTTGAATGATAACATGCACTAAGCCTCTTCACTTATTCAACTGTGTACCCCTGTGGAACTAGTCTTTGAGAAGGGTTTACTTTTAGATCAAATAGATGTGTGCTCAGATTAGCTTAACGAGCTTCTGGAGCAAATCTGTCATAAATATGGACAGATGAAAGACTGCTTCTTAGAAATTTCAATGGGTAATCAGTTTTGGAATATGAAGGCCCATCTATAATCTTTTACTTATGTCATTCTCAATCACAATCTACACATTGCTTTAACTAGACCTTTAAACAAAAAGATAATAATGTAAGCTAAATTACAAACTCAACCTCAGCTTCCAGGAATTTCTCCTGCACCAAAGCTTCCACCCTGTATATTATAATCATTTCTCTAGGCACTACCTTTCCCTTCCCCCATTTATTTATAGTTTTGTAATTCATAATCACTGAGAGTGAAATCTGCTGTGGAGCCAGGCTGTTCATTAAAGAATGTTATGCTATCCCAGTTGAATTACAACCTTTTTATTATTGTGCAGAGCAGAATGAGAGGAAAGGATTCCCTGGGAACTCAATTAAATTTAATCTTGGGCATTATGATTGATCATGGAAATTGCTTGTCACAAAGTATGGAATATTTCACATTGAAGTCATACAATCTCAAAGGCCTTCTAGACCAAGTTTTAACTAAAAAATATTCTCCTCTACAACATACTGGACAAGTAGTTGGGTAGACTTTGTTTTAAGACCACCAGTAAATGAGAATACAATATTTCCTAAGCTAGACCATTTCACATTTAGAGGCCTCAAATTGCTGAGTCATTTCTTACATAGATTTATAATCTTACTCTCTGAAATTTCCAACTTTTGTAACTGGTTTTGACCTTTCAGGACTATTAAAACAAGTATATTTAGCTTCCACATGACAGTCCTTTAAATGTTGGAAGACAGCTATCATCCTCCGCTTGCCTGCCTCCTGGTCTGGAAATCTTTTTTTTTTTTTAATTTTGTATTAAATATCCCAAATTCCTTTTTTTTTTAAACAAATCTTACCATGACTTATTTTTACACAGTACTTGCTCTCTCTGGTGTGTGTGTGTGTGTGTCGGTGTGTCTGTATCTGTGTCTGTGTCTGTGTGTGTGCATGCTACCCTCAGTTTAAAGTGTTTTACTGCTCGGCAGCTACTCAAAACCAAACCTCATGAGCTCCCACCTATGTATTTCATTTTACTAGTCAGTCAGGTGACACAGTTTTAAGCTGTGAAAGGAAATATCTGAGTAAGACATGAAGCAATAAAATGTTTTTTTTTTTAAATAAATCTGGATCATACTCTCCTACTAATACATACACCATTAGTACGAAGAGTTAATACATACTGGGATGTGAGGGGAAGATAACATAAATATGGAAAACATTTTGTAAGCAGGCATATCTAGATGGGCACACCTGTAGGAAACACCTAGTCAGCATGTACTTGTTGGAACAGTCATCTTTCTATAAGAAAAAAAAATTCTCTTAATTCCTAAATTCTTAACACTGAGGGATTTTGAAATATAGGCAGGGGGGAACAATTGTAGCCCTCAGATTTTTTTTGTCTCCTTTTTGATCTCCTTGTGTGTAGGAATAAATTAGAATCTCTTATTCCAGATGCCTTTCTGATTTAATACTAGGTATTCCTTATAGCTTCCATTTAAACTCTTTAACTGCTAGTTTGTCATCTGTTCTTTGTTGTTGCTGTTGCTATTACCCTACATTTTCAAATGCATGGCAGAAGAGGGTCTACCAATGAAATCTTCCTCAGCTATATGAAGTTAAACTCAAACAATTTTCTCTTAGTCCCTAAGATTTTCTGGGTCTCCCATGCAATTGCAGGAGGATAGAAAAATCAGGAACAAGCAAGCATAGATGGAACTCATACAAGATGGTGCATTGCACTTCAAATCCTTACCTCCAAATCCATGACTTTATTATGGCTATGAGAACAGCAACAAGCCTCCTAGGATTTAAACTAGAACTCTTGACATAAATTCTGGTTTCTTCACCATCCTGGATATCCAACTTGAGCCTGTCTCAGATTAGCAATTTCTTTCTAAAATGTGGCACCCAGAACTAAACACAAAAGTCCATTATTGCCTTTCCAGGGAAGGAAATTATGGAAGTATCACTTTCTAACTTCTGCACAATTTAATCAGCCATACTGTTGGCTGATCTTGATCTAGTAGTCTAATAATTGGCCTTCCAAGAGTCTTTGAGAACAATAACTTTTTGAATAACTTATGGGTTTCTAAATTTCTATTCCAGCCTCAAACTCAAAGGAAAGATATTCTCTCTCTCTCTCTCTCTCTCTCTCTCTCTCTCTCTCTCTCTCTCTCTCTCTCTCTCTCTCTCTCTGTATGTATGTATGTGTGTGTGTGTGTGTACACACACATATACATGTATTTATGTGCAAATATTGATAGATAGATAGATAGATAGATAGATAGATAGATAGATAGATAGATAGAGAACCCATTTCTCTTTAAGAAGATATCCCACTTTGGATTCTAATTGAAGTTAAAGCAGCTTAGTGTGAGACTTGCCACTGTTTCTTGAGATCCTAAACTTGACACAATCCTTCTTTTTATAACATATTAGAGTTATTCTTACTTATATTGTAACTTCTAATCAGAAAAGTCCTCAACCTACCATGCTGAATAACACAAAATTTCCTTTATTCCTTTGGTTTATATAAAAGAGTCCTACTTTGACAAAGAGCTCAAAAATCAAATAATTGGCTGGTAAAATAAGCAAACAGAGGGGGAAAAATCAGACTATAGAATCTTTCTTTGGTGACAAAGAAGAAAAATTTATACAAACAGAAGAAGACAACAAAGTCAATACTCCTACATCTTTAAAACCTCCAAAAAAAATATGAAATAGTTGAAGGCCATGGAGGAACTCAAAAAGGACTTTGAAAATCAAGTAAGAGGGGGGGCCAGGTAGCACAGCGAGTAAGAGCACCAGCTCCAGTGTTGAGAAGACCTGGAGATCGAATCCCAGGCTCAGACACTTAGCACCCACCCAGAAACACCTGGCCATGTAACCTTGAGCAAGTTACTTAACCCCAATTGCTTAGGGGCGGCCAGGTGGCTCAGCCAGTAAGAGCACTGGCTCCAGTGTCGGGATGACCTGGATCAAATCCGGGCTCAGATACTCAGCACCACACCCAGAAATAACTGGCCGTGTAGCCTTGAGCAAGTTACTTAACCACGATTGCTTTAAAAAAAAAGAAAAAAAGAAAAAGTAAAAAAAAGAAAATCAAATAAGAGAAGTACAGTGAAAATTGGGAAGAGAAATGAGAGTGATGCAAGAAAATCCTGAGAAATGAGTCAACAGTTTGCTAAAGGAGACCCAAGAAATACTGAAGAAAATAACACCTTAAAAAATAAGCTAACTCAAATGGCAAAAGAGTTCCAAAAAGCCAATGAAGGGAAGAATGTCTTAAAAAGTAGAACTGACCAAATGGAAGAGGAGGTCCAAAATCTCACTGAAGAAAATAATTCCTTCAAAATTAGAAAGGAGCAAATAGAAGCTAATGACTTTATGAGAAATCAATATATTACAAAACAGATCCAAAGAATAAAAAAAAAATAGAAGGCAGTGTGAAACATCTCATTGGAAAAACCATTGACCTCGAAAACAGATCCAGGACAGAGAATTTCAAAATTATTAGACTACTTGATAGCCAGGATTAAAAAAAAGAGCCTCGACATCATCTTTCAATAAATTACCAATGAAAACTGCCCTAATATTCTAGAACCAGAGGGTAAAATAGAGATTGAAAGAATCCACTGATTGCCTCTTAAAAAAGATCCCCAAAACAAAACTCATAGGAACATTGCAGCCAAACTCCAGAGTTCCCAGGTCAAGGAAAAAAAATTACAAGCAGTTATAAAGAAACAATTGAAATATTGTGGAAATACAATCAGATTAACACAAGATCTAGCAGCTTCTACCTTAAGGGATCAAAGAACTTGAAATACAATATTCCAGAGGTCAAATGAGCTAGGATGAAAACCAAGAATCACCTACCCAACACAACTGAGTATAATACTTCAGGGGGGGAAATGGAAATTCAATTAAATAGAGGACTTTCAAACATTCTTGATGAAAAGACCAGAACTGAACAGAAAATTTGACTTTCAAATACAAGAAGTAAGAGAAGCATGAAAAGGTAAACAGCAAAGAGAAATCATAAGGGAAATGCATCCTCTGGAAGGGAAGAATTCTATGATAATAGGGAAAGAATGTGAAGGTGAAGAGGGTTCCAGCACTCTCAATTGGTATTTTCATGACAATGATACTGGACTGTTTTGCCATTTCCTTGTCCAGCTTATTCTACAGATGAGGAACTGAGGATCACACAGCTAGTAAGTGCCTGAGGCTTGATTTGAACTCAATAACTCCAAGTCCAGCACTCTGTTCACTATCTATCTAGCTGTTCCAATGACCATCTAGTTCAATCAACTTATAAATGAAAAAGAATGCCTTTTATAATAGGCTCAACAAATGAATTCGTAGTCTTTGCTTTAAGGCTGCCACCAAGGTTTTCATTTCCTTATGTTGTCTATTCTACTCTCAGATTTAATCAAGCTCAAATCTAGCTGTTTAACAACCACCCATTACACCCCCTCCATTTATACTGCAAATATTTTTTTTATTTACAGAGTTGTTTATGTGCTGCCCTCTCCATTAGAATGTGAGCTACTTGAGGGTAATTTCTATGTTTTTTGCCCTTTTTTCATATCCCTAGCACTTAACACCACACTAAGTGCTTAATAAATCCTGTTAATTTTACTCTTCCCTTTCAGTCCAAGTACAAGAAGATTGATCCCTTTTCTAGTGTTAACACAGTGTTTGGCACATAGTAGGCACTTAGTAAATGTTTATTGAATCAATGTTCCACAGAGCAGACCTTCCAATAGATGAAGATATCTATGCTATTCCGTTCTCACTATGCAATTGTTCCTTCCTTGTGCTACACACCTCCTAATCTTTCGATTGTTCCTTGGATATCATGATCCAAAGACCCTTCCCCATCCTAACTGATTTATTTTTTGTACTCTCAGACTTGTGTTTTTGCCTTAAGCTGTATTCTGATTTCTTATTTAAAGAATATATTTGTTTTTGTTTATAAGCCAAAGCTCTCATACATTCAAACTGTAAGTCAAGGTATGGTTCGTTGAATCTCAAGTTTGAACAGTCTTATCCAACCATACCCAAATAAGAATTTTCTCCGTAACATACCTGAGAAATAACATCTTTTCCCTTTCTTAAAGACTTCCAGTGAGGGAAAACCTATTACTTTCCAAAGCAACTCATTTCATTTTTGGAATACCATTACCAAAAAAAAGTAATAAATAACAACTAATCACTACAGTAGTTTTACTTTAAGAAAGTAAAGTCAGTGTGTAAAACCTTATGATTCAGTTTCAAAAACTTGATATTCACTTTGCCCCATGTGTCAACAAATGTGTTTTCTCCTAATTTTGTTTTCTGTTGCACATGTGTGTTCATATACTCTTGCATTATATATTGGTACCTTTACTTCTATTCCATATTTACTCTTCTATTCAGTAGCGATAAATCAATTCATTTTAAAATCCAACAACTTTCACAAAGTACTAGTAAACATGGTATGAGCAACAAATAGCAGTTATAGGTAATCCTGCTGTATATTTGAAGAAGACTTGATAGAATCTGACTGTACACTCCTAAGTTGCTACCTACTGGCTCCAAGTCATTGAACCAAGCACCAAAATAACCCTCAAGGCTCTGTTAACATGCTGTGATTTGTTTTGAACAATAACATTGAATCTAACATGATAAATTGTCAAATATCAAACACACATTGTACTAAACTTTTTTTTCTCTCTCTCCACACTACTAAATAAGCGATATAGTAGAAATATCGATATATTCTTACAGCATAATTGGTCTCTAGTCACAGCTTTTGTTATTATTTACTTGTGTGTTCCTGGTCAAGACCTTTTCCCTCAATAGGCTTTAAATTTCTCATCTGTAAAAGGAGCATATTGGACTAAATGACCTCTAGGAATGATCTCAACATGAATATTGTGAGGCTGTGCTGTTTTTGTTGTTGTTGTTTTTAAATTTTGAAGCCACCATCATTGTTTCAGTTCTATCCTTCTTGGAGGTACAACATGAAGGTACTGAATGTAGACAGTTGAAGCAAAATGTTTAAGGTCATAAATTCATCATTCTTTTCACAGTGCCAAATACTTTACATGTATTTGATGCCCTATGTTTATAAAATACTTCACATGCATTATTTTGATACAAAAAAAAATGAACTAAGGAGAGGAATTATCATTATCCCCACTTTATATATAAGAAACAAACTCAGAGAAGCTATATCACTTGCTTAAGATTACATGGCTACCTCACATCAGGATAATCAATGCCAATAGTTCCCCATTGATCATTGATACTAAATACCCATGAATCATGGGGTTTCATTCTCAGAATCCAAGGTATTGGTGTCTGAGAGGGCAAAGTTGATTCATGATGTAAGTAAGCTGCAGCAAATTGTTAATGAAGATTTATACAGCAGAAGTGATGTCAAAGATATTGCCAGAGATGTGCCACTTGGAAAGTAAATGGCCTAGCCATAGATCAACAATGAATAACAGATAGCAAGTGAGTTAATTTGGAACCCACATAGGGAATCTAGAGGAAGGTCCTCCAGAATTTTAGATGGATCCAATGTGCAAGATACCTGGTGGGATAGAGAAAAGAATCACACAAAATTAGAAGGTATAGGTGTGCTATGATCTACAGTACCATCTGGTTTTTTCAGTCCTACCCAGGTGGTATTGAATGTTCCTAAATAAAGTTTTCAATGCAATTTTAAATTATTCAATTTAATTGAGACCTTTCTGCAGTACAACAATCTTTTTTTTTTTAATTTTTATTCCCTGGTCGACTTACTATCACACTCTTCACAGAAACTATTTTAAATCTTCTCTTCTCCAGATATCCTACACCAATGGGGTAAAAAATGCATCCCATAGTCCTTATGAAGTTGACAACACTCCCAATAGCAACATGAACCAGATTAGCATGTAACTGGGAAATATTTAACAAAATAAATAAAAATACAATAAAAGTTAGCTAATGCTACAATTTAAAATTTTCAATATACAGACTGTATATGGATTTTTGACCCCTATTTCTATTTGTGTTTTTCACCACTGTCCTAGTCCATCTCAATTTCCACCGCTTTTGGGAGAAGACATCACCTCTAACTTTAATGAGAAAAGAGGCCAACTGTCATAATATCTAATTTCTCCTTCATTCAAAACCTCAAAGATGCTGTTTATTAACATCCTGACAGTAAGTCAAGGATATTCCATCTCTTATATATATGGTTTTACTCAAGTGGTATCCCATGTTTGGAATCCACTTCGTCTTCCCTTTAATTAATAAAATCCCCAGCCTTCTTAAAGCACAACATAAATACCTTTTTCTGCAAGAGATCTTTGTGATCCACTCAGTAATTAGCATTTCTTTGTTATACATTTTATGTAATTTCTATTTACTAACTTGTGTACACATTGCATTTCACTGGTTGTATGTAAACTTCTTTAAGCAAGGGCTATTTTCTTTTTGTCTTTGTAACACACTTCCCCCAAAACCTATCACCGTATTTTTTTTTAAGCAATCAGGGTTAAGTAATTTGCTCAAGGTTACATGGCCAGTTATTTCTGGGTGTGGTGCTAAGTATCAGAGCCCAGATTTGATCCCCAGGTCATCCCGACACTAGGGCCGGTGCTCTTACTCACTGAGCCACCTGACTGCCCCTATTGTGTATTGTTTAAATAAGTTTTTATTGATGTCATTTTTAAAATATCACCATAGTCCCCCCATATCACTATTTCAAAGATTAAATCTATATAAAAATATTTAACTATGAAAAAATAAAAGAAAAAATTAATGAAATTGATGAAGACATAAAAAAGTCTGAAAATTTGTAATGTACCATAGTCAGAGACCTTTCACTTCTGTAAAGTGATAGGTTGAGGGTCATCATTCCATATCTTTTTGGAATCATGCTTGTTTTTCATAATTTTGCAACACTCACTTTTGATTTTTTTTTAGAGGGAGACATAGATGTTCTTTTTCATTTATATTGTTGTATTCACTGTGTATATTGTTTTCTCCATTATGTTTATTTCATTTGTCATGAGTTCATGTAGCTACTTCCATGGTATTCTGTATTCATCACATTCATCCTTTGTTACAGTTCAGTAATATTCCATTTTGTTTATTTATTTAGTCATCTTAATTGACGGGCATCTACTTTGTTTGCAATTCTTTGCTACCATGAAAAAGGGCTAGCATAGTGTCTTAAATGTCTCTTAAACATATCAGGTGCTTAATGCGTGTTTATCAGATTGAATCTCATCATTTCAGAGTAATACACATACTGATGTATATATAACAGATACAGAGAAGGACTGACACAATAGTGCCAAATCTTGGATAGGCAACATTGTGTAATGGAAGAGCTCTGGACTAGAAATGTAGAGACTCTATCATTACTAGTTAGGGAAAAGAACTGAAGCTGGGATCCCATGGGTATAGGGAGCTAGCAAATAAACTCCCAGGGTAGCTAGGTGGCTCAATGAATAGAGTACTGGATCTGAAGTCAGGAGGACCTGAGTTCAAATCCAGCCTCAGACACTTGACCACCTACTAGCTGTGTGACCTTGGAAAAGTCACTTAATCCCAATTGTCTTACCTTCCCCCCTCAAAAACTCCCTCCAGCAGTTTAGATTGGCAACTTTTCAGCAATGTTTAGTCTAAGGCATTGCTTAATTTAAGGCACTAAAAAGTTGTAACCTGATCAGGGTCACATGGTCAGTATATGTTAGATATAGAACTTGAACCCAGGTCTTCCTGGCTTTGAAGCTATAACATGCTCCCTCTAATCTACCAGTTAACCTTAGACAAAATACTTAGAGTTGGCCTTAATGACTTCTCATTTCTTCCAACTCTCATTCTATGATCTATAAATCTTTTCCTACAAAGATGGTGGAAATGGCATCATGACTTTGATATTTTGCAGGTTTCATGCAAAAATGAGCCTACCAGAATTGTTAGTTTCCTTGACAAACACTGACAGTGGACATAAGTCTAGCCTTTGTGGAGCTGTTGAAGCCACAAAGGTATATAGTGTCAGATCATTGCTTACATGCTACATATTCTCCTCATCATGGTCATTGGTGTCATAGGCCACTCTGCTTGAATGTTTGAACTCTACTAATTGCAGCATAATTTTCTGGTGGCCAGTGGGATTTGTGTAAGTAAATGGATGCCAACAAAGGAGAGAATACTAATAGTAAATTTAGGTTTCACTCTGAAAGGCCCTCTGTTCACCTTTATAGTCTGTAGTCATTAAAATTTTGACCAATTAAAAGAATGTAACCTCTGATCCTCCTAAAGAAAATCCCAACACAAGGAAAAGGTCTTAAATGCTGCATTTTGTGGCAAAAAAAGGGATCTTATGAAATTATGTGAAATCCATCTTGAAAATAGCTACCAAATATTTACCAAATAAATATTTGTTTCAGACTATTGTACCTGAAGGAGCTTTCCAGGTAATAGGAGCACCTAAGCACTTTCAGTTCTTAATTTTATCAGAAAATGTCCATCATCTGAATTTTTAGAATCCTGGAATCTTAGATAAAGCAAATAACCCAAAAGGTCATTTTGTCCAACCCATGCCTGAACAATATTATCCTCTGCAACATCCCTGATCAGTGGTCAACCAATCTTTTCTTGAATATCTAATGTAAAAGGGAACTGTGGTAAAAATTGTATCCAATTCTGGTCCCACTGACCACAATCCTCTTTGACTCAGTATTGTTAGAAAGACTATAAGCAGCTAATATGAAACAATAATAGTAGGAAGTGAGAGTGCAAAGCACAATCTGAAAGTCACATACAGATTGTTCCACAAATTAAGGGGGCAGTATCGTGTCTTAAATCATATCATTAGGCAATAGTTATCAGAACTATCTGGTACTGGATAAAAAATAGAAAGGTAGATCATGGGAACAGAGTAGACATATAATTTACAGTAGCAAATTAACATAGTAATATTGTATTTGACAAGTATAAAGACAAATTTTGGAGGTAAGAATTCATTATTTGGTAAATATCATTGAGAAAACTGGAAAGCAGTTGGGAAGATATTAAAGATATACTAATATCTTATACCATTTACCAAGATAAGGCCAAAATATACATATTGCCTAGATATAAAAATAGATTACAAGAAAATTTGAAGAACATGAAACATATTAGCTATCAGACTGATGGATAGTCAAACAATTTATGAATAAACAAGATATTCATAGCAGTGTGAGACATAAAATAGATCATTTTTATTACATTAAATTAAAAAGGTTTTGTACAAATAAAAAAATGTAGCCAATGTCAAAAGGAAAGCAGAAAATTGGGGAAAATGTTATAGTTTCTCAGAAAAGGGTTTCATACCTCAAATATATAAAGCACTTTATCAAATCTATAAAAATGTGAGTCATTCCACAATTGATAAATGGTCAAAGGATATGAATAGTCAATTTTCAAATGAAGAAATTAAAACAATTTATGGTCACATAAAAAAAAACCCTCTAAGCCATTATTGATTAGAGAAATGCAAAATAGAACAACCTTCAGATATCATTTTACACCTATCAGATTGGCTAAAATGAGAGAAGAGAAAAATGATGAATGTTGGAGAGGATTTGGAAAAATTGGTACATAACAAAAGAAGATGTTATCTAATCTGCATTCATAAAAAGAAACATGTACATAATTATTTTACATATACATACATATTTTTGTGTAATAGCAGTCTAGGGTGTGTGGTGAGGGAAAGAGAAAAAAGGAGGAAAAAAGAAAGTTATGTGACAGCTTTACATATGTAAAAGTAATAGCAAGTTGCCCATAATAGATTTACAATTTCATGTGCAATCACTTTTTTAAAAAAATTCTGCTAAGTTAAGGAAATGCTTCCTTTATTTCAGAAGTTAAAAACAAAATAAAACAGAAAAATAAGGGAGAATAAAAGTTACTTACAAAACTGTCTCATAAGTTAGCTAAGGTCATATTTTGAGACTATGTGCTAAATCAGGGGAAGCTAGTTATGCCCTGTTATAAGAATCCTTGAGTCTTCCTAGTTGCCCATGGTCTGTAAGTTCCATTTTATCAATGAGAGAATTTGAGCTGAGAGATTTTGGATGATTTGCCCAAGGCTCCGCAGCTACTAAAGACCTTAAGCAGGAGGTGGGTGAGCCAAGATGGCAGAGTAGAAGCACGACCCTCCCTGCGGCCCCAGCTTCCAACCTCCCCAATACATGTAAAAAGGGGACTCTAAACAAACTTTGGAGCTGCAGAACCCACTAAATGACACAGAGAAGCAAACCTCCCACTGAGGACAGCCCGGCAGGCCGGCAGGAATCTGCCAGCCCAACGCTCTGGGAACCGAGCCCAGCACCACGCTGAGGCTATAGCCCCAGGGCGGGCCTTTCCAGCCGCCAGCCAGAGGGACTCCAGATCAGCAGCAGCTGTGGCTGTTTCCAGATTTATCAACACATAGATGCGAAGGACAAGGTGAGAGGCCAGTGCAGTCTGGACTTTGGGACCAGTAAGTGGGAGTGCGTGGCTTTTACCCCCGGGGCGAGAAACCACTGAGACGCCAGCACAGCCTGCCAGCACCAAGTGGCAGCTTCAGCTTCTGGCCTGCAGAGTGTAGGGGGACCAAGCACCAGTCTGAGGGGTCATCGCTCTTGCTTTAACCTGCTTGGATCTGGATTGCAGTCTAGGGTGGAGGTCCTGGGGTGTGTGTCCAGCTTGCCAGAGCGTGTGGAGACCTCAGAGAGGGCACCCATCTAATACCTCCAGCAGCTGAGAAAACCCCAGTGTTTGGGACAAAAACTCCCCTGTCTGGTGGCAGACTCCTACTGTGGCAAAAAGCCCAATAGTCAAATCATTGAGTGGCAAAATGAGCAGGCAAAGGAAACAAAGCAGACAGAAAATTCCAACATTACACTCCTATTTTGGGGATAAGAAGGAGCAAGGCATGGAAGAGGAGGAAATCAGTGAAGTCAGAACTCCTGCATCAAAAGCTTCAAAGGAAAATACAAGCTGGTTACAGGCCATAGAGGAGCTTAAGAAGCAGATAAGAGAAGTAGAGGAAAAATTGGGAAGAGAAATGAGAACAATGCAAGAAAATTATGAAATGAGAGTCAACAAAACTGACTGAAGAAAATAACACTTTAAAAAATAGAATGACTCAAATGGCAAAAGAGTCTCAAAAAAGGCAATGAGGACAAGAATGCCTTAAAAAGCTGAATTTTCCAGATGGAAAAATAATCTCAAAAGCTCAATGAGGAGAATCATTGCTTCAGAATTAGATTGGAGCAAATGGAAGCTAATGACTTTATGAGAAATCAAGATGCTGTTAAACAGATCCAAACAAATGAAAGAATAGAAGGCAATGTGAAATATCTCATGGGAAAAACCACTGACCTGGAAAATAGATCCAGGAGAGATAATTTAAAAATTATTGGACTACCTGAAAGCCATGACCAAAGTAAGAACCTAGAAAGCATCCTCCAGGAAGTTCTCAAAGAAAACTGCCCTGATGTTTTAGAACCAGAGGGCAAAATAGAGGTTGAAAGAATCCACCGATCACCTCCTGAAAAAGATCCCAAAAAGAAAACTCCTAGGAATATTATAGCCAGGTTCCAGAATTCCCAGATTAAGGAGAGAATATTACAAGCAGCCAGGAAGAAACAATTTGAATATTGTGGAAACACAATCAGGATAACCCAGGATCTGGCAGCTTCTACACTGAGGGATCGAAGGGCCTGGAATGTGATATTCCGGAGGTCAAGGGA